>NW_025110317.1:0-91147 GCF_011392965.1 Frieseomelitta varia | reverse complement strand
TTTTTTTTATTAAAGACTTGCAACAGGACGCGTCCTCGACGAGCCTTCTCCTCCGCGAAACGACGAAGAGGACGATGAAGTACAAGGACGCGAGTCGAAAGGGGTAAAGCAAGAGAAAGGCAAGAAAAATGGTCATTCGGTTTAGTCGAATCTTTCGCGATTACGCTCTGTGCCGTTTTCTCGAGCGTTTCGACTCTTCTTCTACTGTAAGCGACAATGTAATTTATTTAGTTTCTACCAAAGATGAAGAGGTTTTCATTGTAAAAAAAGAGAGTTTTGTCGAGAGTTTTGCGTGTAAGATATTTCTCTTTTTCTTTTTTTTTTTTTCTTTCGTTAAAATTTTCGTCGCTGATCGAATCGACGATCAAGCGAGAAAGAATCGCCGGCTGCGCGATCTAACGAGGGTCCTCTTCCTCGATAGGATCGAGACTCGACAGCAAAGGGAGCAGTCGTGCTCCCGATGCACGTGTATATTCTTAGCCGCGCGGACGTATTATTATTATACTCTTCTCGTCTGTGTTTATTTCCTTTTTTAAGATTAGTTCTGCACAGCAACGCGTTATGCATGAGAAGTCACACTTCGTTCGATGACCGTCTCGTTTGCTCGCAATCGTTAGCGTGTATTATTGTTTTTACATCACTCACAGCAAATAAATATATATATATATATATCATCGTAGCCATTGTGTAGCGAGATGCACGCGTGTTAGATTGACAGAGTAAGAGTGAGAGAGAGAGAAAGAGAGAGAGCGAAGAAAGTAAAAAAAAAAAGAATGAATTTTGGAAATGCCTGTACGCATGGAGTATATATGTGGGAGAGATTGCGATTCAGTCTAATCTCATTTAAAAAAAAAAAAAAAGTATTATCTCGCCGACTTGTATCATAGCTCATTTATCGAACGTTCGTGAGAGCGTTTTATTTTCTCGCCTTTTGTCGATTATTTTTGTATAGAGATATATATATCTATCTTCCCCTTGTTTCTTTTGTTTCATCATTCACTTGTAGGTACCTGTCTGCTCTACATTTTCTTTTCCTTTTTTTTTTTTCCTTTTTTTCTTTGTTTTGTACTTTCCTCAAGGCCCCGCGACCCTCTCTTACGAAGAAAGTAGCTTCACCGACGGTATTTTCGATCATCGAGCGTCGACACACCATGAAATTTAATATATTTAACGGTACCACCCTTCCCCAATCGTTGGAAGATGTAATCGATAAACGATAAAGTAATCTATTTAAAAGTGACTTGAATAGCCTGTACATTGCTAAGTTTTTTGGTATATTCGTTTCTGCAATACATCATCTGTATTTAAGCGTATAGCATCTATTAGTGACAGTACATGAGCAAATAAATATGATTAGACATATCACGGCTGTTAAATGAATGCGTCACCCCCGTCATTTCCCTTTTTTTTTTTAAACCAAACGTCGATGATAGCATCTAGATTTCTCCTGTGGGACAAATTTATCAAGTAAATATTATATATATAAGTGAAATTAATTAGTATATCTTTTATTACAATAAAGGAACAATAACGAAGAAATTACGGAACGTAAAATAATTGCTAATAAATGGATGAAATGGAGATTCACATCCAAATTTGTGCGCAAAACTTGTCGCGCATGAACTATATTAATTCAAATTTCAAATTCAATTTCGAGTTCGCGCGAAAATTTGTTATTATTGACGCGAGTTCGTTCATCTATTGACAAAAACTTTTAAATCATTTTGTATACGCGTTTTAAAAGTTGAACGGAGTATAGGAAGAGAGCTAAGGATCCAATTAAGACAACGCTGTCTCAAAAATGTACAAATTAATCCTCCAAATTAATTTATTTTGCAAATAAAAGTTAAATCGGTTTATGGACATTGAAGTGCTAGCGGCGCGTAGCGGTGAAACAATTGAACTAAAATCTATTGCCTTCTTTGTCGCACGCTAGTGACTTCCTTGTCTTTCACGATGCATATATCTATCCTCGTTCAACATTATTGCGTTCTTTATCTACGGTGGTGCTGCCATCTGAGCCACCTCTTGATTTCAATTGAAACTAAAAGAATAAACAGGAAATCTCCGACAGATGGCAGAATCTGATCGATATAGTGATTATAATAATTTATATTTATATCACAATACTATAAATAAATAATAACTCCGTAATTAATTTTAGTTGTTTATATAAAAATATTATCNTAAAAATATTATCAATATCACAAAATATACAATTACTAATAATTTAATGAAGATTACATAATGAAAGTTAAATGACGAAATAACGAATGAAGAATTTCTACTATGGCTACAATATATATAAGTGTCAGTAAACATTTCTATGGTGATAATAAAATTAATAGCTATTTTTAAATATTCTATTGTTTATATTAAATACACATCTCGACAGAACATAGATGTCGATCTAAATTCTTCGAAGTAGAGGTCACTACAATCATGTAGTGATTGTAATGATAATATTATAATACTACAAATAAATAAGAACTTCGTAACATTAGTAACTTTTAATAAATTATAATAAATGATATTTAAATAACAATAATATATTAGATAAAGTTTATAGCACAAATAGATAACTGTTTTCTGTGAATGTTAATTATGGAATGAATAACAAATTATAAAATGAGGTCTATATGTACATCTCTATAAATAAGCCAACATGCTAATAACATCTCCGTAGTAATGATAAAAATGAAATAACAATTTACAAATGTTCTTATGTTAGGAGTTTATATACAGTTGGCGATGTCGGTTTACAGGAAACGTACTTTTCGACAGAACGATTGCATTAATGTAGATGACGGTGATTTCAATTTTGTAGAGGTAACAGTCGATACAATCACTGTCGGTGATATATTGTAGTTCTAGCAATCTGCGATAGATGGCGAAACATATCTTTTTTTGTGGACAAGGAGCGCAATAATGTACGACAAGGATAGAATTATGCAGCGTGGCAGACAAAGAGAGCATTAGTGTGCGACAAGGACAGCAATAGATTTTAGTTCCACCTTTTCACCGCTACGCGCCGCTAGCATTTCAGTGTCCATAAATCGACTTAACTTTCATTTGCAAAATAAATTAATTTAGAAGATCGATTTGTAAATTTTTGAGTTTGCGTCGTTTCAATTAGATCATTAGTTTTCTCTCTATGCAACATTTATCCTTGAAAATGCACGAATAAAGATTTAAAAATCTTATTCGATAGAACGAAACTTTCGTTGGAATAATGTTTGACTTTGGGTAAAACACGATTCAAGATTTGGATCAAAATTTACTGGTAAACATGATCAAAGGTATGTGCAACAAATTTCATACAATTTTCTATATGAATTTTTGTTTAATCGATCAGTTGCTTTATATGTATCAATTATTATATGTTCCATTAATTGCATGGATCCAATGTGACTATTTTACACTTGATTTACATTGTATCGAATGAATTTGTGAATTTCCTTACATATAGTACAAAGTATGGAATCCAAAGAAGATTTTCAAAAGTTTTTTTGAATTCGATGCATCGGTTTTGTAGGTCCGTTTGTTTATAATTTATGTACAATGATCCAAGAAAGTGTCCGCACTCGATGAAAATTTGTCGATATTTTAAACTCTTATAACTTCGTGAAAAATCGCACAAGTTCCAAGAAGTTGTTATAAAGAGGAGATATCGATCTTTAAGAACATTGTGAATATAATTTTGAAAAAAAATTTTCAACGTTTTTAGAGACGTTCGAATTTTCACAAAAGTCACTTTATACGATGTAATATTTTTGGTGAAAAAATTCAGCACCATGAAAGTAGTGTGTTTACGCTTTAAAACGAGCCTAAATGAATCGTTCTGCGATTTTTTTTTTTGGTACAAAGTTATAGCAGTTTAAAGTTTCGATGATTTTTCTATTTGGCACAATATTTTGATGAGAAATTAACCCTAATGTTCGAAGTTCAATAAAATGACGAAGAAAAAAAATCGTGCAGCAAGTTTTAAGGGGAGACTCTAGTCTTTAAGATCGTTGTAAATTCGGTTTCCGAAAAAATTTGCCAATATTTTCACAGACGTCCGAATTCGCACAATTTTTGACGCTTTTTCCACCTGACGTAGAATATAAAATTATCTCTGACTTTGGACATTAGGGTTAATTTCTCATCAGAATATTGTGTCAAATGGAAAAATCGTCGAAACTTTAAACTGCTATAATTTTCTACCAAAAAAAAAAAAAAGAAAAAAGAAAAATCAAGAGTATAGCACTGACATAGTGTGACGTCAACTAAATTTTTTTAAAACAAAATTGCATCAATTCGAATAATCGACAAATTCCTTATGGTCAGTAGTTCACTTGATACAACTGTCGTTTCTCTTTTACTACACCTGGCAAAACATTTTCCATCGGACGGATATTGAAAAATATCAGAATCCTTTAGAAAAGTGAAATCGAAGGATCTCAATATTTTTAAATACTTTCGACGGCTTCGAAGACCATTTGCCGGAGCCAATATTAACGTTTCATTAAAAAAAATAAAATAAAATAAAACAAAATGATTACCGCGGCACCCTTCGCGAATAATAACATGTGGGTTATTAAAGGAAGGGGGGAGAAAGGAATAAAAATTAGAAAAGGCACTCGCGGGAGTGGTGAAAAGTGGAAGTTCAGCGGAATGCAGGGCGGCGAACTCGTGACAAGAGGGTTTCGAGAAAGGAAATTGACGCGAGGTGTGCAGGTGCATTGAACTTGCCCGGCTAAACATAGAAAAAGGCGATTTCCATGAGAGACGCGAGCGCGGGCGCGCGCCAATCTTGGCGGCGGACAGGAAAATTGCGCGAATCACGAACGGGCTAATCGTATTAGCCGTAATTTCCAGCGCGCTTATCGTCCGTGGCTGGAATTAGATATCGCCCGTGTAAACAGCGGTTTAATCGAGATCATCGTCGGCTAATCAATCTAATCGAGATGTGCCCCGGTGACGGAGCCGTAGGAAAAATCAATAGCGCGCGAGGACGAGGGCGCGAGCGCACGAGCGCGAAAGTACGCGCGCAGACGTGCTGAGGCGCGCCCACTTTTGAATAATCGCCGATCATCGACCGCGTGCCTCTTTTTTTCTTCGAGAATTTCAACCGATATGTTGATGGTTCACAAATTGTGCTTTCATCTGACGGCGTGAACCTTCACGCATTCTCACTTTCGTTCATTCAACTTTCAATTTTTACGCAACTATTTCTACATTCGTATTTTTCGTTCGTATCTCGTTATTCGATATTATTTACGGTTTATTTGTCGGCTGTGAAATTCACTTTTATCAGTTCATAGCCAACATTTTATGTCTCATTCTTCATATTTCTCACATAGTATTCCTATATGTGTAACATTCCACGTTTCAAATCATATTTCATACTCCGTGTCTCGTTATCTCTGCGCAAATATTTTATATCGTACGTTCTGTATCCCACATTTCACATTCCGCATCTCATATTCCACATTACACATCCCACATTCCGCATCCTATATTTCTTATTCCATCTCCATTCCCGTGTCATATTATTTTTATTCTGTATTCTACGCACCCTCACACTTTCGTCCGTTCATTTCGAGTAAGAAAAATGTTCACAAAATACTCGCAAAGATACACAATAACCACAAAGTTAATTTGTGGGCACCTCCAAAATTTTCTATTCCACAAAATGAATCTCGTAGTCTACAAATTTCCCAGCTAGTTTGTGAGCATCTCTGATTTTTCTATCCCACAAAATCAATTTCTTGGTTCATAAATCTCTCACAAAGCTAGGTGAAAGAAATAATGAAAGCGTGATACGAGATTTGACATAAAAAATACATAAAATATATAATGAGGGGGGGTTAAAATATGGAAGTTAGGTTGAAAGATAAGCAATGTGAAATGTGAGGTGTACGATACCAGAGAAAGCTATACAAAATGTGGAATATTGAATGGAAATGTTAGCAGTGAAAATTGTGATGAAGAATTTTTTCTAGAGAAGCTGAACGTTGGAATATTGTTTGCGAAATTCAGAGTATAAGATAAGCATGAATGGTTACTCAGCATGAATGGTTAAGTATCAAAAGACGGGTTTCATTGCATATCGAGGCTCTTTGACTTGCAGTTGACTATGTCTGTCCAAGTATACTTCAATGATTTATTCAAATGTTGAATTGTGAACTTCTGTAACTGTAATTTTTTTTTAATGAGCTTACATCATTGTTGCAACAGTAACTACGAAGTAGAGAATGCTAATATTCGATTCGACTGACTGCGAGATAACATAGACATCTAAATAAATAGCATCGTCTACGAATAAATTTGCAATACATTTGCAACAATAACATAGATCGAAACAAATTTTCAGCACAAAACAGATACGATCAATATTCATCGTGAGAATGAATGTGTTTCAAGGTGTTGCTACGCGTTTAAAATAGTACAGATTGTATAAATTCTCGCCAGTATAGATGCTGAAGGAACAGCCAATTATGAGATTACCGCGTAACGTGTGGTAACGTAATCGCGTGTAAAATAAAATTCATTTCAATTCAGATTCTTTTTTGTTAACTTCTGCAAAGTCCTCTCGGCACGTCCTTATGAATTTAAATTTCTAATTACACGCAAGAAGTTGTTCTAATTGCGGCAATTAACAGTGCAGAGATATTTCTACAATAATGAATACGCGGAGTATTTTTCCTTTTTGTTTTTCTTCGTCAGAAAAACGGAAATATTATAATTTAAAATGATACTCGAGAACGATTATTAGAAAATACAGGCTGGCACAAAAGTCACTTTCTACTAAAACAAATCCGTAAATTTTCTAGTACATGTATATTTCTCTCAGCATTTGAAAGAAATAATTTTCTTAAGACATAATGGAAAGATCTTGAGTTTGAACTTGAATTTAATTTGAAATTAATTAAAACAAGTTTTTTTTATATTTTTCTATTATTTTTATTAAGAAAAATTCTCTTACACTTTTCTATTATTTTTATGAAAAGAAAATAATTTATTAATAATAAAAATAATTTTTCTATTATTTTTATTAAAAAAGAATAGGTGAGGAGAAATTTTTGACCCACCCTGTACAGTCACAAAGGCCAGTCAGACTCCAAATTATATATTTATTTATAATATATATATATAATTTATGTAAAATTTTATTTTACAATTTAAAAATAATTAACAATATTTAAATTAATTATTTTAATAATTGAATTTTGATTTTAAACGAATTAATAATATTAATAATATAAATAAATTTAAATACATTTTAATAATTTTAATAAAGATATTTATATATATAATAAGCTAATTATAAGCTTTTAGATTCATACCCTAACAATAAATTTAAAAAATTTTTATATAATTAAATAAATTATTATAATTATTTACAAGTTAGATTTAATTTATTTTTATCTATTAATTGCAAATTAATTGTTTCTTTTAAAATAAAATCCAAAATTTATATATAATTTATTTATATTATTGCTAAAAATTTTAACAAATTATTCCATAATTAATAAAAATTTAATATCATTAGAAATAATATTTATTATTATCTTTTAATTTAAAAAATTAATTCTTTTATCAGACATCTAATGTATAATCAAAATTTATGAATTATTATAATAATAAATTAAAAATTATCATTAAATATATAAATTTTTAAAATTAATTATATACATATATTACTTATAATAAGTAATAAATAAAATAATAAAATTTAATTTTCTTTTAATATATCTTTGTATAATTTTATTATTAATAACTGATGATTTTGTAATAAAATGAATTATTCATGAATTTTCAATAATTTTAATAATTAGATTATTAAATATTATAAAAAATTCTACAAAAATAATTAGAATTTTATATTATTCAATTTCATCTTTATCATCGATTATATTCCATATAATTATACATTATGCATTATGTATTATACATCATATTGCAAATATTGCAGCGATCGTTTGAAATTATACAAAGCATGAATTATCGACTTTGTTCAGTACCAGTAACAGGAGAAATTGTTCGAGAGTCGCAGTCTCCCCCGATCAGACGCGAACGATTGGGTCTGTCGATCGGCCGGTGCTCGTGAGAAAGCGCGCGGTTTCCCGCGGTTGGGGTCGTCGAGCGTGCTGAATGTAAACAGAAGTGAACTTGGCAGTGTCGATAATATCCCCGAGTGAGGGTCGCCGAGGTTCAAACAGCGGAGAAAGTGCAATCGCGGCCGAGGAGGTCGAACGAAAAGAGAGCGCGACCGCGAGGGCAAACGGGAGAGGAGAATGGTTAAAAAAAAAAAAAGAGAAGAAAAGAACCACGGCGGGAAAAGGAAGAAAAGAAACAGAAGACGAAGGAAGAAGATGAGACGGCTGTGACAAGGAGGAGAGAGGAAGAGGAGAAGAAAGAGAGGAGAGTCTCCGAGAGTCTCAGCTATCATGAGCACTTAAAGAGTTCTGGCAGATTTACGAGCGCGAGACTCTCCTCTCTCTGGCTCTCGATCCTCGATGTTCGCGTTTCGAGTCAGCCTGCTCGCCCGCCGGTCACTCACTCTCGCTGCTTTCTTCTAGGCCTCTCGCGTGACCATCCGTTCCATTTGCTCTCCTCAAAGGAGAGGAAGAACCATGGAGGAACCGCGAAAGAAAAAAGAAAAAAAGAGAGAAAAGAGAATCGGTTCGAAGAGAAGGGCGAGTTTCTCGATTGAGAAAATATTGGAAAATTCACGGGCATCCCAGCCTCTGATAAGCCACTGATAATGTGCTTCTATAATTGGAAGCGTTGTCACAGTTTCGCGGCCGACGATCATCGTTCACGAGGGACGCACCCTGCGTTCAACCGATCGCATTGACCGCTGCTGCGTCGATCGGCGTTTAAAGTAGCCTGTTTCGCGCAAACAACCGTGGCCCGCGGTGATTAGGATAGTTGAAGTCGATCGATCAGATACGAACGACGAAAAGATAACAATTACGAAACGTGCACGCCTGTGGAATATTTTTTACTCGTGAGTTTGTTCCGTTTCGATGCTATCTCCGAGGCGATCTACAGAGTAAGTTTGGTCGACGTTCAAAGTGAAAAAATAAAGAAAGAAAAAGAGTGTATATTGGTGTTGTTAATTGATGTAAAAAAAACATAGTTTTGTCGAATTGTAGCAAAATATTCTATGATCCTCTCGTTTTAACATTAGAACGAATTGTAAAAATTTCCATAAATGTTTAAGTACAAAATATAAAATAGGAACATAGAATCTTTAATTCGTGTGCATTTCACGAAAAATTATACCAATCTCTAAGAGGACATTTACAAAATTTCCAGAAAATATTACCAATTGGTCTCGTTTCCATCAAAAAGTTCTGGTGGTCAACGAGTGGAAAGAGTTTTAACCCTTTGCCCTCGACAAACTTTTTTTTTATCATCTACTAGCAATTTACTTACAAAGCTTTAAATAAAATGACATAGCATTGGAAATAATCTTTCAATTTTTTGTTGATTATGTCCTTTTAATATGTATTTCTAATATATAATTTAAAGCAATCATCAATGTACATTCGAGATTTTCTAGAACAAGATATAACATACAAGAGTTAATGACACATAGTTCCAATCTCTCGAAAAATAATATCCTCCATCGTTTTTTCTTAAACCTAAGAAGCAATAAAAAGTCCAGTTTATGTGAATTATTTCCAATTATTATTATGTAAATTATTGAGTGTCAATTGACTCAGGATTGTCATCAGAATATCTTAATCTAACCAATTATCAATAAAATATTTAATAAATTATTTAATCGTAACAACACAAATTATATAAATTATATAACCATAACAACACAATAAAATACTTCTTTTATATATACA
Organism: Frieseomelitta varia; assembly: GCF_011392965.1. Taxonomy (NCBI): domain Eukaryota; kingdom Metazoa; phylum Arthropoda; class Insecta; order Hymenoptera; family Apidae; genus Frieseomelitta; species Frieseomelitta varia. The sequence continues at coordinate 81,296 of NW_025110317.1, read as the reverse complement.
AAATTATGTATATACAAATTTATTACCTATAATATAGACAATATTAAACTCTTCGATGCAAACAACCAAATATCACAATCAAACCTATTATCAATGAAATATTTAATAAATTATTTAACTATAACGACTTACAATAAAATATTTTTCTATACATACAAAATGTTCAAAATTATAAAAATTATATAACCATAACAACACAATAAAATACTTCTTTTATATATACAAATTTGTTACCTATAATATACACAATATTAAACTCTTCGATGCAAACAACCAAATATTGCAATCAAACCTATTATCAATGAAATATTTAATAAATTATTTAACAATAACGACTTACAATAAAATATTTTTCTATACATACAAAATGTTCGTTATAATTGTCGTCAACTTGTAAAAAGAGAAAATCCGAACTGTTGGCTAGATTTAAGTACGAAGGTCTCCTCAGAAAGTCGAGTGCCAAGGGTTAACATTCGAAAAGAAGAGGAGTTTAACATCCAAATCGGGAGAGATCATCGAGGAATTATCCGCGGCGTTCGCACGGTCGTCCGCGGGACGGTTCGCGCCATTTTCTTTTTCTTCTTCTTTTTTTTTTCCACGGGCGTCCGTTTCGCTGCGCGGGACGATGATTTAGCGTTTAACGAGGCACGGGCTGCGAGAAAGTGACTTAAGGAGGCGGCTAAAGGAGATAAGGTACAGCGAAACAAGAACGATAAGCCGGAACGAGATAGCGTCGTCGCAGCCAGCCGACGATATCTCAAAGTCAATGTCCTATGAAGGACTGCTGCTATGTTCCGCCGGCGAACCACCGTCGTGTACGCTTTTCTGATTACGGCCAACGTCTGAATGCTGCTCCGTCGTCGTCGTCGTCGTCGTCGTCGTCGTCGTCGTCGTTGCATTCTCCTTCACTCTCGTTTCGCCTTAAAATCGCTACGTCCTTGCGAATCGACTTCGCCTAAAACGCGAACTTCGTTTTTCAATCTGTCTCTATTTTATCCGCTGAATTACGCGACCTTACATCCCTGAACCGTTTCTCGATCCTTTTGTTAAAGGGGTATTCTGGTAATCGACTCTTTTGGGACTTTTTTTTTCCGAAGGAAACCATGATACATTTTGGTACGCAGCTTTCGCACACAGATTTATTCACACTAAAAGAGTATTTACAATTTTTCTTTTTAACGAAATTAATGAAATTTGTGAAAATTATGTAGCATTAGGGTAAGCATGTTTTTAAAAACGGGCTCGAATGGCTTACGTGATTCCGGTTCATCTGGTTATTTCAAACTAAAAAACCAAAATGCATCTTAATTAGTATGAATATGGCTGCCGCGTGAAGCACGGCGAAATTTCGAAAATTAAAAAAATGGCAGCATTTTGAAATTTAAACATCAATTTTCCTTGTGCTTTTCGTCTTTTGAGTGGTAAAAAAAAAAAAGAAGAAAATAGAAAGAAACATCAGATTTTGAAATCCGTGGTTCATGCGATAAAGGACCATCCGGTGAAGGTCTCTTCCAAATTTCAAGCCAATCGGTCAACTGAAACGTGAGATATCCCGTCAGCCAGTTTAATAAATATGAATTCGAGAAAAACACATTTGAAGTTTCTGTTACTCGTTGTACAAAAATATCCATACTTACGTTGCGAGCAGTACACCGTTTCCTTTTTAAACATCTATAACTTTGCTAGTTTTACGAATTCAAACAAATCCTTCTCACACAGACATTTTCGAAAGCATATACTTTGAGAAAATGTAAAAAGAAAGTTGATACTTTAAGCCGGATTACCAGAATACCCCGTGAAAGACGATTCAGATTTGTCGATTCTTTGGATCTTTGGTCCGAAATAACAAATCAATTTGGTATAAATAATGTTGGTACCCTACGCATGTTCATTCTGACGCAGGCTTTGATATGCACGTACGTGTATCGCAATAGCGCTGGCGTCGTAGAATATTTTCTCCGCGCGAACATGATTTTCGACAGACATTTACACCGTTCTTACGTTAATACGAAACTCGGGGCTACGATAAAATGTCGTATCTGGGGACACGATAACAAAGACGACGAAACTTGACTGTGACCTTAAACTTCAAGCGGCGCATGGAGCTTGGAGAGAGTGGGAGAGAGAGAGAGAGAGAGAGAGAGAGAGAGAGAGAGAGAGAGAGAGAGACTAAACTATCGGCATGGTTATTCCACTTTTCGTGTTCTCATTGGACGATAAAATCGTGAAACTTTTAAAAATTATCTAATAACAGCGGGCGTATGAAACTTTTATGTGATATCTATTCCCTTTTCAAGAATGTAATCAGTATATAATACAATGTAATCTATAGATATGGTGATATATATATATATATATAAAAAATATCTACAAACATATAGATATACAATAAATACAATCGGGATTTTAATCTGCGAAATGGTATTTCAGTGATGCAAGGTGAGACTCCGATATTTCGTTTCTTTCTACTTGGAGACTTTCACGCGCGGCATGATCAGCATTTCAACACAACTAATCGTCATCACAGACTACGTCACCGATTCTTTTCCCATTTGTCACTCGCTTGTTAAACTGGGAGAAATGTATAAATTTTTGAAACGTTTGACGATTGATATTCTCGTTCTTGTAACAAATTAATTGCCTCGGCGAGCAACAGCTGTAACGTTACAAAACGAGGAATTTGTTTCCCCCATTACAAATTTCCAGTCAAATACGTTTCTCGGTGATTGATTGGTAGCAACGTCCCCTTTGTAATTTGCAGCAATGTAGAACAAACACAGCCGTCGAGTATCAAGAATATGATTACAGAGATAAAACTTGAAAATATGCTCGCCTAAAAATATGTCTCTCTACGTGGATTAGGTAATGTCAACTCTTTTTATTCTCGTATGCGATAACGATGAAAATGGAATCGATGTAAATTCACGTCGGGTTTCTACAAAATTCATGGGTCAAGTTCAATGACCCCGGCAATTTTTTTCCAGTTTTTTTCATCCCGATTATTGTTTCCTTCAACCGTGTAACGTTACTCAAAGAATCTGGAGAACATTTTACGCCACGAGACTTTACTATACGTGAATTTTCTACTCAAATTTCCACTATTTCAATATCAAAAATGCGTAATGATTTGCACTCTCTACTCTCGAGAAAAGGGAAGAAAAACACCGATCGATAATTTTGAAAAATATAATATCTCCTAGTAATAAAACAAATTAATTGACTCGCTCACGTTTATAATCAGAGAATACCTGTATCGGTCGGAAATCGTTCTAATCAATAATAAAAAGATTCTTATCATCGGATCATTTACTACTCAATCATCTACGATGTTTCTCGATAGATGAAAAATAAAGTAGCTCCAAGTACGTTGCGTCATGGTCTCTCTTCGACAGAACACAAGTTGCGGAAGAGCTTTCTCGAGGATCTAGGACATCGATCGACGACTCGAAAGCCACGTAACATCCAGAATTTCTTTCCTCGTAGATGATTTATCGTCCTGGAATATCATTGCTCGGGCGAGTGTGCACAGAATCGATGGTAGGTGGCCGATCGCGTACAACAGGATCGTCAGCTCGTCGTCGGTCGTACTTTTTTCGGGGATCTTATCTCGGATCTTCGATCGAAACAGCACAATCGGCGTCAAGCCGCCATAGGAAAGTTACGGGCCGTGTACAATGTCGCGAGCAAAGGTCTATCGAGCGAGCTCCAGCTTGTCGATAGCGGCAAACTAACGACTCGGCTAATCTATCAAGGACGCTCGACAGTGAAAATTTGACCTTGAACAAGGCAACGCCATTCGCTAGAAAGCTAACGAGATACAGCCAGAGCGGAATACCTAAACTTATTCGTCATTGTCGGACAGAGCTAAGGCTTTTAACTGAACAGCTGGAGAAATACTTGAGAGGGAATCGTTAAATTTCAGTTATTGACTACTTGAATAATTGGTAATTGGCCATTTTTATTGGTCGGGTTGAACTAAGCCGTAAAAATGGAGGGAACGCGAGCAATTAGGAAAGGATTAAGTACTTATTAAATATTTATTTGCGAGTTTCTGCTGAACAAGGGAAGAAATACAGGGTAAAGGGGGTAAGTGGACTTCCCGGGTGGATATTAAGAGATTAGGGGCAAAAATCTGGAATTGCACGGTGTGTCCCGTTCTGTTTGCACGGTTAAATTGTCATCGTTGGTATTTCTTCTCTCTCTCTCTTTTTTATTATCGCGCAACAAACAAAATTCCAAATAACGAAATAAAACAGCAACTTTACTACTCTCTTCTAGAAAATCTCCTTTCCGAAGCTTTTCGTCCCTTCGCGCGAAATTTTTCATACCCTTCGAGCTGAAAAACCACGATGACGAAGCAACGACGGCTGCTGTGAGAGCGCGCTTCGTTTCACGGACCGGAGCTGCTGAAGCATTGACAAGCGTGACACCTATTTCAGAAGCGCCACGGAGACAAGTGCGAGATCCCACCCCCTCATTTCCACGCACACCGAATCTGACCCTGGATCGTATCCCATTACCGCCGGAATCGGTCATCACTGACCCTCCTCCTTCTCTCTGCGACCGTGTTTTCTTTCTCTCTCCTTCACTTTGCCCCCCCCCCCTCTCTCTGGCAGGCCAGTCGGCCGCAATACGCCTCGATCTCCTCGAAGCGATCCCGCTAGGAAGAGAGGGGACAGAGAGTTCGGGTTAGAAGCGGAATCAGGAAGAGAGAGCGTTGCACCGCTCGAGAGGGTACACTGTACCAGTGAACCCGGTATGTGGTTGCCGCGAGTGGAGGTACGCACGTCCCCACCCTCGGATTAGGGGAAGCAGAAGGGAGGCAGAGCAGGGGTGTGCATCGGCGTCGAGAATGAGACGGGCACGAAACGACAGGGAAGGGGAAACGAGGAAGAACGAAAGCAACACGAGTAACGGAGCATCCATCCCTTCGCCCCACTCCTTCTGCCGTCCCCACCACGCTGGAGCCCATTCACCCATAGGAGAGACGTGCAACGGTGTCCCCCACCATTGCGCCTGTTTCCCCCACCGCGCCGCCGCCCCTCCAACCCTTTTGAAACTCACCCCTCCGTGCCGTGAAAACGCGTCGATGAAACGTCGTTACGCTTCCCAACTTCCAACTGACGTCGTCGTTCTCTGCGTACGTCGACGTGCTGACTCGAACGTCGAGAGTGGTGCGCGCGGTGGTAGGGCGGTCGGTCGAATGGTGGGGATCGACGGGACGGAGTGGGGCAGAGGTCGAGTGGTGGGGACGCGAGGGTACGCCGAACGGGGAGAAGAGGCACAGAGTGGGGAGTAAACGCGAGCGCGGAGGAGAGCTCGACGACGGCAAGGAGAGGTCATTGACCCGAGCGGCAGGCTGCCGGCTGCTAGAGAGCTACGTCGCTCGCGCGCTGCCCTGGCCTCTCCTCGTCTGTTCCGCGTTTGTTCGTAACCTCGTGTGTGCTGTGCGCGCTCGACAGAAAGAGAAAGAGGCCCGTATACACCTCCTCGTTGTCACTCTCTCTCTCCTTCTCTCTCTCTCTCTCTCTCTCTCTCTCTCTCTCTCTCTCTCTCTCTCTCTCTTTCTCTATCTCTCTCTCGAGGAACGTGGATTCGATCTAATTCTCAAGTGGAATTGTCGTAGCATGCAAATCAAGTTCGTTGAATTTTTATGGGAATCGTGTTTGCCACTTTTCCACGTTCGTCGATCTTTTTTCTTCTTTTCTTTTTTCTTTTTTCTTTTTTCAAGTTTTCCGCGGTCGTTAGAGCAGCGAGAGCGCGGTTGGTTTGGCGAATAATGCCGGGAGGAATTTTGATTACGGCGACGTTATGGTAATTTGTACGCAAGTCATTGAAGGGGGGGATATTATTTTCTTTCTCTTTTCGTCGAGGAGATGACAAATTGGGGCGGAGTAGAGGATGATTTGGAAGGATTCGTTGAAGAATTGGACTATTGGACTTCTGTGGAGGACACTATTACGTGCACTATGTTGCAGAAGTTCTTACTTTTCTAAAATATCATGTACAAGAATTATTTTGTTTGTACCACTACGTTCTGTGCATTTTTATACTAATTATGTTACGGGGGATTTAAGAATTGTCGATTTAATCCTTTAATTCTGAAGAAAAAGCTTTATGCTGTATGAACTTTGATAATGCTGTATGAAAGACTGAGGTGACTCATTTCATTGCTGTTCTTTTTTTTCTTTGTTATCATGAAAAATTATACCTTTCCAGTGCTATGAGATTGTACCGTGTACCGTATAAAGAGTAACGTTACAATTTAATTAATATATGAAACCAATGGGACGACATTTCTCAGAATTAAAACCGGCAGCTTGAAATTCAAATTTCAAAATCTTGACGTGAATCTTGCTGCGACTCTCAGCCCGCCATATTATTTTATAAGTAATGGTACGGTGAAGGGAAAGGAAGGAATTAACGAGTGAAAAGAACTGAAACTGATGAAAGACGGTTGATAAAAGTTGGACAATTAATTTAGAGGTTAGAGAGAAAAAGATCTTTAGCGGGGAATGACAAATGCGAAGCTTAAATGACGCTTATGTTGATGTCGGTTGATAATTGCAAAATAACGTGTCTCTGTCGTTTAAAAATACGTTTCCCTTCGGCCGGTCACACGATGTGAACGATTAATGTTTCAACGGCAGTGGCAGTATTTTTCTGCGTGACTTCCTTTCCTCCTCGCGAATAATTTTTCACCGTCGTTTCCATAAAAATCACGTTTGTCAAGAGTTCTTTCAACGAAACGTTACAAAACACGCGACAACAAACAAGTGACCGGGTGATTTTCGAGCCTTTGTGCTCCTCCAGAGATTCTCCAGTCTAATTCATCCTCATCTGGATGTTAAATAATTTCCCTTATCATTTCCCAACAATTTTCACGAATTTATAGTAGAATTCAAATGAATTTGAAATACTTGTAATTTTGTTTCTCAGATATGAATTGAAAATACACTAACATCGTAAAACATTTGCTTCTTCTCGGAGAGAAATAGAGACGTGTTCGATGATTGTTGGATGATAATGAATCTAAATAAATTTGAGATATTGGCAATTTTTCTTATAAATACGAGTTGAAAATACAAAAAAATCAGAATTGCGAAACATTTGCTTTTTCTCCACGGAGAGAAATAGAGAAGTGTCCGATGATTGTTGGACGATAACGAATCTAAAGTCTAATTTAAATGAATTTGAGATATTTGCAATTTCTCTTTCAAATACAAGTTGAAAATCCACGAAAATCGAAATTGTGGAACATTTGTTTCTTCTCTACGAAAAGAAATGGAGACGTGTCCGATGATTGTTGGATGATAATGAATCTAAATAAATTTGAGACATTGGCAATTTTTCTTATAAATACGAGCTGAAAATACACAAAAATCGAAATTGTGGAACATTTGCTTCTTCTTTACGGAGAGAAATAGAGAAGTGTCCGATGATTGTTGGACGATAACGAATCTAAAGTCGAATCTAAATAAATTTGAGATATTTGCAATTTTTCTTTCTTATTGAAAATACACTAATATTGTAGAATATTTGAAACTGTAGAATATTTGCTTTTTCTCCGCGGAGAGAGAAGTGGAGGGATGATAAAAAGTATCTGAACTCTTAAACTCCGCAAGCTTCTCCGAAATCTCCTAAACCTACGAGTTAACAAACTCAAATAACTCCGCCAACTTAATTCCAATCAACGATCTATCTCGCGTTCCGCCGTCTCGCGAATTTCTGTTCATGTTCTTGATCACTCTCGGAGGAGACTCGGCTTGCAAACGGATTGCAAACAATGTTGCAACAGCAACGACGCGACGAATATATATCTATATATATCGTACGGTGGTCTAAGAGGCGCGGGAACGAAGGAAAGAAAAACACTGGAGGAAATTAGTCGCTGTGTCGGAGAAGGTGTACATACGGTGTTGTCGCGTACGAGGATGCCCGAGGGGTTGGCTGGAGGGGTTGGCGATGGCGAAAAAAGGGGCGCAGTCGCGGCGAACGGCCACCCCCGCGGACACGTTCGCTCGCGCCGCGGCTCGTTAGTCTCGGTCAGTCGTCGGCGGCCGAAAGTCGTGCGAAACAGGAAACCGATGGGGACCGGAAGAGAGAAAGGGACGCACGCAGTGAAGACAGGTGAGAAGGGACGAGAAAAGAGCAGCGGGTTCGGACGATTGCTTGGTAAAGTTGTAACGGAGCTCGGAGGAATGAAGAGGGAAATCCAGAGGTGTTTAGGTCGACCTTTCAACCTAGGAGGAAAAGAGGGATGAAAAGAGGGATTTCGTAGAGGTTAGATTGAATTTCGTAAATTTTGAAGGTAAAAAATTTTCGTCGAGGATGTAGTATCGTGAGGTGAAAAGTTTTAGGGTGAAAACAATCTTTAGGGTAAGTTTCGTATTTGAACGAAGTAGGGGATTGAAGTTAGTCGAGTAGAATTGGAGAGAGTGGGTAAAAATGACGATAGTGAAGAGAGAGTAATTTGTAAAACGAAACAGAAGTCTTTTGCAGATTGTTAATTAACGAGTGCCGCGATATCAAAGGGATGAAAATAGTAAATTTTGTTTCAAAGCATAAAACGAAGAAGAGCTAAAATATTTATTTCGAACTGCCAGTGCAAGCAATTAAAAAATTACTTAAATAGTAAAAAATTATTCTAAAAAAAAAAAAAACCAAATTCATACAATCTTTGCAGCAGAACCAATCTAACTAGGGAAAAGTTTATAATACAACAAGAAATACAAACTCCCGTTTATATATATATATATATATATTTTTTACGAAAAATTGCTCGACTCGATCACTTTTTTGTCAGTAGTAGTTTAAAAAGCAAAAAGAACAATTTTAATTTCCGTGGGAGGAAATTAAAAAAAAAAAAAAAAAAAAGAAAGAAGGAAGAAGTAACAGGGTCAAAGAAGACGTGGTCGAATCAAGGGGAGAAACGTAGGCAAAGAAGAGAGAGCAGGTTAACAGGGGCGACAAAGAGGGAAGTGCGCAGGAGAGGCTCGATGCCCGTCAGTATCGTGGTTTCCGTGGAACTGAACGGAACCGAGCGGAACCGAACGGAACACCGCATAAGCCGGAACGACATCAGGCGACCGGTACCGAAGTTTCACGAGAGGGTCCACTCGGTTTTTCGTGTTCAGTTCGTGTGCCGCGTTCGGCCCGTGCGTCGTTCTTTATTTCGTTCACGCGATCGTTCTTCCATGGACCCAGAGGTACGCGTCGATCGCGTCCTCGCTTCCTCGTTGGAAAATCATTTTTCCTCTTTTTGTTTTTTTGTTTTTTTTTTATAACGATTCTAACGGAATGATAACTGACTGACGAGTTCGCGAAAAATTCACGACGAAAAGTTAAGCATGAGAATTCTGTGGCTACCGTGTCTCGAGTCTCCATTTTTTCGGAATTTTCATCGGAAAAGATTTTTACTGAGTTGGCGCTTGTTTAAGCTTCGTTTAGGCTCGTTTTTTTTCCTTTGTTTGTGGTGTTAATACGATCGAAAAATATCTTCTGCGAGGATTTCGCTCGATAATTGTTTCCAGGTGGGATCCAAGTCGACGTTGAAGTATATTTCGATGAAAAGTGAGACTAGATTGACTAGGACATTTAAATTTCGACATCGTATTTCGTTTTAAATCTTTCGTTTCTGATTCGCAGAGCCTGTGAATTTTCTTCTTTTTTCGTTTTTAAACTTGTTTCTTTTTAAATTTAATATTTTACTTCTGATATTTTTATTATATTCGAGATAACTAAATTCCTGCTTTGCTTTCTGAATCGAGATGTGGAATTTGCGGACTGATGTATGTATGTACGTGGAAACGATGGAGTTGGAGGGGTCGCTGAGAATGCATGGAATGTCGACACGTGGCTCGAAGACGTTTGAAATCGCTCCTTTGTACGAGAAACGTTCGTATTTGGAAATATTTTGAAAACAAAAGTGGCGTTTTGAAACAAAATGTCTCTCGTTTCAAGCATTCATTTTCGACGTGATAAACAAGCAGACGATAGAAGTTAGATTTTTTTTCAAAAGACATGTCTCTATTTCTTTCGTTTTTTTTTAAACAAATTACAAATTACAATTGACTATATGCTAGAACGTTTAAAAAAGATTTTAAATTTATATTTTCAGCCACGTTCAATCGATCAAAATTCCATACGAAAAAGAGAAAAAAAGATCGTCACAAACGATAATACTCTGAAGAAACCTCGTCTTACGCTCGTTAGAAAATTCTCTAGTTTCTATGCCAATCGCGATTAATTTTGACGTTCGTCGATCTTACTCGCTCGTTGTGCTTTTCGTCGATTCATTTCGCGATAATCCTCGCGGTGGCTGCACGCCGTGTCGATATATGAATTTTCCAATTATCGTTTCGTGGTTTATCGCGGCTGGAAATCGTGGCGAGTCGACGAAGAGGAGAAGAAGAAAAAAAAGTAAGGAAAGAGGGTGGAAAGAGAAGGAGAAGAACAGAGAAACCAAGAAAGGGATGGAAGGAAAAACGATTCGAAACGAGAAAAACGAGAAGGTTTTTCAACCCCTTGCGCTGGCAAATTGATTCGCGGACCGTAACGAGTGGCCGTATTACAATAATTCGTCGCTTTCTTTTTCTTTTGTCGGTATTGATATCGCTGGATAGAAATAATAAACTTATCATTTCGCCTGGATTACATTTAAATATACCTGAAGCTGAGAAAATGTCGCAATTCTCACAAAAAAAAAAAAAAATTCTCTTTTGACATACTCGTCGGTATGATATCGCTGGATAGAAGTAATAAACTTATCGTTTCGCCTGGATTACATTTAAATATACCCGAAGCTGAGAAAATGTCGCAATTGTCGCCAAAAAAAAGTTCTCGACGTGCAAAAAATTCATTCCAGCGCAAGAGGTTAAACGGGAGAAACTTTTTGGCGACAGTGTCGCGGGATCGTTATTGTCGCTCGTCATGCACTATAAACGACCTCGCCATTGCGGCCAGCTTTTTGCGCAGCCGTGATAATTGCGTCGATTGTGCCCCGATCGTGATACACGCCTCGCCCGCGGCTTGTCCGCCTATTCGATCCCGACCGGCGACAATCAGTTTTGCGTAATTCCGGCCCGATTCCGCTAATCCAATAGCGGTCGAGTAATTGGTCGAATTCTGTTCGATGGGAAGCTGGTTGACTGTCGGCTGCTGGAGGATACGCGAAATCGTCGAAGCTCGAATCCGATGTTCGTAAAACGATCGACTAAAATTCCGTCGTTTGTCGATTATTGGCGAAATTATCGGTTGATAAAATTTTCAAATGTTGTCGTTTGGCTTCGTTTGGCTTTGATTGGTTTCGAGAATAAGAACGGTTTGATTAATTGATCGGTGATTTTGGGTCGTTGAAGGAGGTTCAATATAATAATTCAAAATTTAAATGACGATGTAAATGACGATATTTTTACGACATTTCATTCCTCGCGATTGTCGCTTGCTATTTTCAGATTTATTCTTTCATTTTGATTCAATCTCGCGTTTACCTGGAACGAACTACCAGATTTACGTAACTCTGACGTGATCTCTCCGTGCTTTTAGATCGAATTCATGACTTTTAATTGTGGACGAACAGTCAGTTTGCCACGGAGAATAATCTCGATGAATTCTTCAAGGTTCTAATTTTTTGATGCTTTCATTCGTTTCTTTCAACCTGGATGTCAATTATACTCGCAATTAAACGCTCGTTAAGTCGACTTTTATATATGTCTTGCTATCAAATGTTTATCTAATTAGTTCACGACTTTATAATTACTCAACAATCGTCCGTTAGTTGTTGAAGCAGATCATGCTGCATTGAACAATTTTCCTTGACTGAATCAACGGAGGAGGAACGATCAGTTTCCCATAATTGATTCGAATTTCAAATCAAAAGCTATCAAATTAGTTCCGAACAAAATTATCGAAACAAATGAATCCATAATTCCAGGGATCAATTTCGTATCAAATGTTTTCACATAATTTTCACGTCTAGCGCAGTAATAATAATAATAATAATAATAATAAAATATAATAATAAAAAATAATACTAAAGTACGATAATAATAAAATAAAGTCTGAAATAATATAGCAACGAAATCAAATCTCGCGATAATCCAATTCATCTTGTTCCGCGCTAAATCAATTTCTAAACATTCTACGCGCCGAAAGAGAGTCATTTTATTTTTCGGTGATTTCAGTGACGTATTAGTAAAGGCACTCGTTCCACGCCCGGCTCGATACAGATTCGATTTTCGCGAAATCGCAGCGTAGAATCAGCTCATTGACTTTCAATACCGTGATCGATTCGATTCGATCCACGGCGACCGAGTCGCTCGCCAAACAGCCAAAAGTGCTGCGGGTCAACGTGACGGTTTCGCAAATCGCTTGCGAAACCTCTTCGCCCACATAGTGGAGAGGAAAGAAGAAAACAGAAAGAAATAAATGCTTCCTACGGAATTTGTTTCGTCGATCGAAACGAAATCCACTTTCGTCATTATATATCTCGCTCGAATTTCCATGGCTCAGCAGCGTGAAATCGAATCCCTTCTCCGTTTCTTCGGCTGGAATTTTGTACAGGGAACGATAAATTATAGTCATTTTGATTTTTGCAGAGAAAATTCCAAGCCCAAGTTGGACAGTTCTGTTTCATTCTAGTGAATGATTGAAGACTCTTCACTCGTACGATCTTATTTGAGAATATTTCTATAGTTGTCTTTAGTTATACTAAATATTCTCGCGTTCATTTTGCGCGTGTATAATTATTTTTAGAAGTTAGAATATTCGATAATATCATTCCAGTTTCCCACAGAAATGGGAAATACATTTTATTTTTCATTCCAGAAAATTACCCCGCTGTTTCTGTAGCAATTGCTCTGATCAGTCGGTACTCTTGTTTTTTTTTCAATTTTATCGCAAGACGTTGATTCAGCAACCGGCTATAATTTATCGTTCTAGCGCCACGGTGAGAAACGGCCGTCCACTCTTCTAGAATTACTTCATAATTACTCCACAGAACAGAAGCGATCGCGCCGCGTTAATATCACTGAGAATCCAACAGAAACACACCGAGCAACGACCAAAAAAAAAAAAAAAATATTTCCACGATTTTTAACCGGCTTAATCCGACTGCAAGGAGATTGGTATCGTGGAAAGTGAAGGTTCTCTCGTCTAACGACGCGAATTAATGTACTTTTTTTGTCTCGGTATAAATTACGTAACGGTTCAACGTAGTACGATAACGACGTACGTAGGAACTGTACCTCCAAACGACTCCTCTTCGTCCGTGTATCTCGAACGACATAGTCGAGGAACGGTTCGCGACGTCGGCGAGCACGTGCTCCGCACGTAAAATACGAGGGAAGAGAAAGGGAAATATATTGCTAAGCGGGCGCACATCGAAGCGATGGAGGAGGAGGAAGCGAAGATCAAGGGCATCGGGAAGGTTCTGGCGGGTCTTGGCACTGGAAGAATTCACAGATGTGCAGTGTATAATCGTGGATCTTGCAATGCCATCACTTGCTGGATACCGATTCACCAATAATCGCCAATAATCCACCAGGTGGATTTCTGTTCGTCCAGGAGAAATTTGACGAACGGAATTCGGTGCGCGTGATTTTGATAAAAATTATATTAAATGTCCAATGTTTCAATCAGGTGTAATTGTTACAATATCTAACAGGTGGAATGATCTTTCGCTTGTTGAGCTTTGTTCGTTCAATCACCACGGAAATATGAATTTGTATATTATAGGCTCGATTTAATTCAATTGTCACCATTTTATAAAATTTGTATATATATATTATAGGTATTCGGCGAATTCTTTCGAATTTGTTTGTTACTCTGGCAAAAGCCAAATTTGCTTTTTAACTTTATATACCGGAGGGAGAGACGAATCAACTTGAATTCGTTTGAATCAGCAATCTCTTGAAAGCAAGAATTTCTTTTCTCAAGGACAAGTTGTTTACCTTTGAAAATTGTACCGACTTATAACTAAACAAACAAAACGCGGTTATATTTGTCTTAATCCTTATAATTCTAGGCGTAAAAATTCTTACAATTCGTACAATCCTTACGAACCGTGAAGCTTCTTGCAATTCCTGTGAAAGAAATTCCTCGAGTTCATATAAACCTCTGTTCAAACTCCATCGGCAGATTCTAAAGAAGACGGAAGTCCGACACATCTAGGCGGAAATCGTTTCCTAATGGCGTATTCCGAAATATACTCGACACGCGGCACTAATGATCTCAACAATCGTGTCAGTCACGAGAGTTAAAAAACAGCGGCGACGCGAGAATGCAGGTGGCCGCTCGGTCAGAGTATCGATTCTAGGAGGAATATCGAGGAGGATCGTTACCAGGAGAAGAACCGTTCGAGCGTGTTGTTCGTCTCAATCGGGCGAAAGTAGTTGCATCGGTGAAGATTCACTTGGCTGATGCGTCCCGGTGCCTGCACCGTCGAGCGTGTCGTTTCTGTTGTCGATCGAAGATTAACTACATCTTTCCTACCGTTGCAAACGCGACGCTCGGATCCCTCTCAACGACGATTTGCTCCGTTTACTTTCGAACAAAAACACGCTTTGCATTTGCTGCTCGTGAACGGTGCAGCGTGTTCTCTTTCCTTCGAAGAAACCGCGCGGTGAAAGGATAGAACGACGAAAATAAAAGAAATAAGTCGATCGAGACTTCAGAAAATAATAAAAAAAAGTATTTTCAACGTATTTTCAATAGGAAAGTTGTTGATAATTCTTGTGGTTTCAGCTGGTGATTTTTACGGCAGAAAAGTTTTCAATCACGTCTCGTTTGCACGTAGCGAAAGTAATTCCTCGCTTCGATTTTTAAAAGCAGCGAAAGAAGTCACGCGTGGAGAAGTGGAAGAAGGTTTCGCAATTTTTTCACAACGTTCGATAAATCGCTCTTCTCGTAAACTTGCAAGAGCCATCTCGAGTTCAAATTAACTTGTTCGATACACCAGGCCGATAACGACACTCGTAAAAGTATATCGCGAGGAAAATTGTGACATTAATCGTTGACGTAAGATCGGATCAGATTTATAGAATGATTAGAGAAAGTTAAGGAGGCTCGATGTAGCTGGTCCACTCTTGGAATTTGTATCTTTATTGCGATTTCTTTGGTTTCTTGGTGTGTTGAGTTTTTGTCGAAACGAATATCTATTGATCTAGGAATGAAGAAAAATTTACATAAAAATAATGAAACATGGAATACTATTGATACAATAAAATATACGAAATGTACATAACAAGTAAAATAAAATAAATAGAAAGATAATATATTCCATTAATGCCCTACCGTTTCTACAGTCCTTTCCTTCTTTGTTTTTCTTATTTTTCCAAATACAATATGGCAGACTCACGAGTAGAATTTAAGAAAAAAAAAAAGTAAATAGGATAATTTGCTTGATAATATTGCCTCTAATTACCGTAATAATCGTTACTTATGCAAACTGTATTAGGTTAATCGGATGGAATCTCTATTAAATCAATCGATTGAATGTTTATCCTGTTCATTATCATACAAACAGCATTGATGACTCATACTCGAATGAACTTCTAGTCACATCAAATAGACCTTTAAACAACATTTCTGGAATTCTCAAACTTTTGAAATTTTTAAATTTCCAATTTTTTCACATTTTAAACGTCGACACAAATTTTAAATTTAATTAACACTTTTCATTCCCATCTCAAGCAAAAGATAACACAACCTTACGGTGAAAAGTGATAACATAATTTCGAAATAAAAATCAGGAGGAAAAAGAAAAATTCCGATAATACACGGATTGAAATTAAGAGAAATTTAATTAATTAACACGCGTGTAGAACGCGGAAAGAATCTTCCCCTCGAGTTACGTTGCGTAGAAAGTAATTAATAAAGCTCCGTTTGGATGTAACGAGAAAAGGGGCAGCTTGTAAAACGGAACAAAATTGCCGACAACGCCTGCGTTGAAATCGAGAAAAATTTAATTAGCGAAATTCACGTGTAAATGAATAATTACACGTGGCGAATGGTAAGAGCGATTCGTTCGACTAATGTGGCGGTAAGGGAAATAATCCCCGCCGATTGGAACGTGCTACGTTGCAAGTACGTACCATACGTAAGTATAGAAGTTATTTTATTATGCACAGGCGTCTACATTTTCACAGAGGCGCGCACCTGCCTCAGATAAGAAGCCCCTATCGCGAACAGGTTGCAAATGCGGAGCTGAAATTATTTTGTTTTCGTTTGTTTTTTTCTTTCTCTTTCTTTTTTGCACCTTGGAGCAGGTCTGCTACTTTGGATTAAACGTCGTGCGACTGTTCGCGAGGTGTTCGAGAGGATAAGGAAACGACAGCTGCGATTTTTCTTTCTTTTTTTTTTTTTTTTTTTCTTTCGTGATCTTGAGACGTTAACGAGATATTTTCCTTTTTACACACGGCATTAATTACGACACGTAATCAACTAAGTACGAGGAAGTACAATTTCCTCGGTGTACGTTCTAACACAGACGATGATTAGCTTGTTAAAAGAAATTTTTATGCAAATATAGAGCTGGGGGAAACGCTAGGTTTGTTAAACCAGAGCGAGAGATTACGAAATTTACTTTTTTCGGTGGCGAGGCACACGAGAGAAAGTGAAACGATAACTTTACCGTAAACGATAACTACGAGGATCGTATTGATAAATAATTTTTTCGTTGCGTAACGTTTGTTTTCGCTTTGTTCACGCATGATTCTCGAAATTCGCAGCTCTCTTGGAAATAACGTTCGCCTTTATCTGTTAATTGTGCAATTTCCAGTTTGCGCGTCATGGCATTTTGTATCTTCACAAGTACAAACTCTTATCAACGCAGTCTGAAAATTATAATAGTTTTAATACGTCTCGAGAACATTTCCATCGGCGATTTTATAATCGAAATATCGAGACGATGTTATTCACGGCACGACGACGTGCCATTAAGGCCCAACGACACGTAATTCCTGGCAATTTGGCAAAAAGATCCAACGCTATTTTGTATTCCAACGATACTTAATGGTATCCGTCATTTGATGTCAACTTCTCTTACGTCAACACACATTACGTTCCTATGAAACGATCGCTGCAAAGTGCAACGTTACACGGAACGAAGCGCCAATGCATTTTACATTATTCATTTCTTTTATAATAGTCGATGCACTGATATACAGGCCTGGAAACAATAAAACATTTTAATACTCGCGAATTACGCAAAATCATCGTGAATGTGTAGAATGATCGAACTTATCCAAATTCCGAATTTTTATACATTTGAGAAGTTCAAAGATCCAAGCAACCGTACAATATAATATTTAAGAATATGTAGAATATTCAAAGTTTTGTAAATAATCGTTATAATTGATGTATAGACTTGAAACAAGATTGCACGATATTTTTGATTTTCAATACTTGCGAATTATGCAAAAGCTTCAAATTGGGCAGAAGATGCAGAAATATATATAATATTCCAAATATATATATATATATATATATACAATGTCAGCCACAAATTTTTTACAGTAAATTCCCAATGTTTCGAACAATCGACGATATTTAAACTGTTACAATTTCGTAACGGGGAATCATACAACAATGAATCTTAATTAAATTAATTTAAAGCGTCAAGTTTCTATTTTATTGAAGAGAATACTATTTTCTAGAAGAAAATACTATACAAATTCAAAATATCCAAAACATGTTTTCCACGACTGAGTCCACCATGAATTTAAAAACTGAAGATTTTCCCTTACGATGAACTTATTCAAAATTTGTTGCACGACGTTTTCCTCCACTAGATTATTGAACTACCATTCAGAATGGAATACTCGTTACCAATTTGACGTATTCAGATTTCTTTGGATCTATTGGAATTGATGAAATTGACGATCCGATTAAGGTTTCCATGTCAGAGAGATTTCGTCGATTCTAGATCTCGAAAAATCACTTTTTACAACGTTAATCAACGGCCTGGGGTAATTAGACGGTTTGAGCACCAATTCTTTAAGATACTAGATAAGACACGCGTTTAAATTCGATGTTAATTCACCCCTCTTTACAGCATAGATCCGTATCAACGTCCATGAGAAATGATGGACGACGACAACACACGAAAGCAGATATGCTCCTCGTGCGTCAACAATGCCTTGTTTTCGGTCGTTGTTGTTTCACAGAGCGAGTGCTGTCTCTCACTGCCGATTTGATATACGCTCGAGAGCAGAGAGACGACTGTAGAAAAATCTCCGACATTTGATTTGACATTTGATTCAATTTGTCTTGGAGGAATTTCATCGGTAGTCGAAGGCAAGATCCTCAAAGTTCCTTAAAAACGAGCGAACTCGTTTCGCGTAATAAAGAAGCATTTCAGAGTTACGACAATTTCAGGTGAAATTAAAAATCACTGCGCATTAAGGGTTAATAAGTGAAATTAAACAACACTTTAGGTTAAAAAAATTAATCAATCGAGAAGATTTCAAATGTGACGTAGAAAATCTGAAATTAACGGATGGCTTGCTGTTTTCTCTATCCTTCTCTCCAAGTTCTCGATCATTTTTAAGAAAAATTCGAAAAATTCAAGCTTTGAGCAAGCTTTGTTTAAAAGCGTTTGCAAGTTCACTGAATTAACATCGTTCTCAATAAAATTTTCGGAGAATTTCATTTATTTTTAAGATACGCAGTCCGCGTAATCAAGAAGCATTTCAGAGTTACGACAATTTCAGGTGAAATTAAAAATCACTGCGCATTGAGGGTTAATAAGTAAAATTAAACAACTTTAGGTATTAAAAAAATTAATCAATCGAGAAGATTTCAAATGTGACGTAGAAAATCTGAAATTAACATTTAACGGATGGCTTGCTGTTTTCTCTATCCTTCTCTCCAAGTTTTCGATCATTTTTAAGAAAAATTCGAAAAATTCAAGCTTTGAGCAAGCTTTGTTTAAAACCGTTTGCAAGTTCACTGAATTGAACGTCGTTCTCAATAAAATTCTCGGAGAATTTATTGATTTTCAACGGTTCGTCGTGTACTGAATATCCAAGATCCCGCAGTCGTCCCAGGATCGAAGCAAGGCACGAAAACGCAACCTAAGCGAACCAACCAACGGAGCCGGGAACAACGGAGCCGAGATCGTAAAACGGCGCGAAGGTGAGGCGCGAGTTTCCGGAAACGGGACCGCGAGGAAGAGGGAAAAGAGGAAGCTCGCGTCTCTCGGAGAGAAGGACAGGGTGGTCTCGTGCTACCAGAGGGGGGGAGAATCGATCGGTAGATCACGGCCGTGCATACGTTGGCCGCGTAATTTCGTGAATGCACGCACGTAGACGAAGGAGAGAGAGAGAGAGCGGTGTCGAGTCGAGCCGACGCACCGGAGAAACGCAGGTGGTGGCGTGCAACGATAGGCGTACACGGGTCTGGCCAAGCACCGGCGTGATCTATAATGGTGGCGGGTGGTGGTCTTGTGTACACGCGGGGCTGGCATGGCAACCGGGTCGATAAATAGCCCGGCACGGCACCGACTTCCGATTTCATCGTCGACTCTGCCGTGCCACGCCGATATCGCCGGCCTATGCACCGGCATTCTCCGCGGCTCCCTTGTAATTCGCCCTCGAAACCCCTCGCTCGGATTAGCCAAATTACTCGGATTCAAGCCGCTTCTGACTTGCCGCTTACGTTCACGCCGGCAACCGAGTCGTTTCACTCCGCGGAAGGGACTCGAGTCAGTATACGAACGGACAGCGGTAGAATTTACGTTTCGTGCGAGCGAAATTTTAATCGGGGGGGTTAGCGTTAGGTTTGGCCCAAGTAAAGGCAGCTGCGCGTTTCTGAGACGAAAGGCGAATTTTCGAAATGCGAAACTTTGTTATTTATTTATTTATTTTTATATATTTATTTTTATTTTGCCTACCAGGCTTAGGATGACTTCCAGTTTACATTTTTGTCTTTTCCCTGTATGGTGGGCTACATTTACATCTATTTTCTTACCCTAATCTATTAATCGCGGTAGGAATTTGTATTCTGGTAATCTTATTCAATCTATCCTAATAATCTAATAATTACCAAAACAGAATGCAGATGGAAGGAACGCTTACAATATCTATTAATTTAGCCTCTAGTAATCTTATAGCCTTGAAGAAGGAACCTAAACTTAATTCAAAAACAGAACAGCAGGAAACTTTCACTATCACTTCCCCTTTCTTCTTCATTGCACGGACTCCTTCGTTCGTTTCAGTCTCTTTGGTCTTTTGGTCCCTCCTTCCCTGTGTTATCGTTTTACGCATGAATATTTGTCATGTGTAAGTCTTGTTCTGCTCTTTTTCCTCTTCCTCTTCTTGTGTCTCTCCTCTATAATTTTCCTCATAATCTCCAAGCCTGCTCCTTTTTATGCGAAACTTTATTAATGTATTCGATCTTTTTTTTTTTTTGGCTCGATATTTTGCCATTTTTTCGTGCAATTTCGTGATTCCGCGTGTGATTTTCGCACAAAAAATAGTTTCAAGAATGATTGGCTTCAAGGTTCCTTTGCCACATACATCACAAATGATTTTTTACAAGCCTACACAGCGTTTTTTCTTTTCTTTTCGAGTAGTACAGCAAAATACGACGAGAATGTTTCTTTTCTTTGATTTTGGATTTTGAAAGTATCGCCCAACGAACAATTGTGCATTTTCTTTTTCTGAAACGAACTCGAACAATGAATCCATCAGATTACGGAATGGATTTATGGTTTAAAAAAAATCCAATTTATTGTATTATTGTAAAGAAAACAGAATTTTGGCTGACTAAATAATTAACACTAAATAATTCATGTATAAAATTTTTGTCATTGGAACGGGGAAAAAAGTTCCGCTTGTATGAATTTGTTGAGATGCAAATAGTTTATACTATTTCGTATAACAGAAACTCACTGATTCTCTCCTCTACTTGTGACTTTTCGTTCGCGTAAAATTTGGTTTGGATAAACGAACCGTACAACGAATTCACGAAATCGATCATTCTGATCGCTCCGGTAATTCATTACGTTAAAACTCTTGAATTTGTAAAACGATTAAAAGACTCGACGTGTGATATTTTGTAAATTTTGTAAGATAGTTCTACGAATTATTAATTGATTAGCAATTGGAGAAATTTGTAAAATAACGGAGAGAGTATGTGCTATACAATATTCCTTAAAAATTCACCGATTGTTTCCATACCTTCGTCATCGAACTTTCTCCACCAAGTTTCAATATGAAAATCGACAGTTGTTGAATAAATTTTTAAACGACCACGGACGAACCTAACCCAGAAAACTGTTCACCCGTGGCGGTGGCGTTCCATGAAAGAGCGAAGACACGAATTCCAAACGAGTCGCAATGCAGTTTCAGCTCAGTTAGGCTAACGTAGTGGCCGGATCGTCTGGTACCCGGAAACAGGAAGCGACGCGGCCTCTTATATTCGCCGATCTATCGGCGTTCACTTTTAATTCCAAGTCGTATTCGCCGGGTGGTTGAACGCGACGCACGAGGCACGCGGCGGTCAGGAAATACTGGCTTTATTCAAAGATCCAACCGGATCGTGGAATTGCCTTTCATGCGGCTCTTTTGCGCACAACGAACGAGGAACGGCGAACGAATCGGTTTCGCAAAGTGAAGAGGAGAGGAAAGAATAGAGAGGAGAAATTAAGAAGCGGAGAAAGCACAGCTGAGATGAGCGTTCACGAGACGCTGGATGAACTTGAGAGGAGCATAGGAGATTGTTGCGATTGTTTTAATCTCAATTTTTGGCTTTGTCCGCTGATTTGCGACGTTCTCTCAAATTGCGAGATCTTGTAAAATTAGTCTTTGTAAACAGAATTCTAGTAATATTCTACGATCTTTCCATTTCAGGAGCATCACGGTTGAACAAATGGATTTAATCGGCAAGAGTCTATGTTAACCGAGCTTCGATCAAATTTGGTTAAAGTATACGAATACTGTGCGAAATCCTCGAGATTCTGAAATTGATTTTGATTCGGCAAAGAGTTCGTGTAATACAGCTCCGATTAAAATTTGATTGAAATCTTCAAAAAGTCTCGGTGAAATCCTCGGTGACTCTGGAACAAATGAAATTCATAGTTCTAAACATCTGTCATTCAGAAACATCGAGAGTTTCACGAAACTTTTGAATTTTCGGACTTTCATAGAGTCAGGAGCTGTTTTCACAGAGCAACGCTTTATCGATCGGGAATTTGATGAAACCTTTCAATTCTGCGATTCTTATGAAAAAATTTACACGATCTAACTTTGCGAATCTCTTTTCTTTTGTTTTCCAACAACTTGACTTTATTCTTCGATAATAGCTCGTCAATATGAGACGTTTGTTTGGCGGGCCGAGCAACCTCCACGATGTTCCTCGTCCTCGGATCGATCGTCCCGTTCGGACAGCGATATTTTTAACTGTTTCGTGTGCCGCGTGGCTGTCCTTAACCTCCTCCCACGTGCAAAGACGCGCGACAAGGCTGCGCTATCTGTTTGTTCACGCGATTTTTTCTCTATTTTTTTTTTTTTTTTCGATAAACATCGATGAATTACGGTCGCTAGTTCCATCGTTTCCTTCGAGACCTGACAGCGAAAGCGTAAGAGTTCCGGGAACACTTTCCTCGGCCTCGCGAGCCGCGAATCAATCGATTAAAAACTCGTGCTGGCAAGTTACATCAACTCCTGCCTCTCCCCCACTCTTTTCGTTTTAAATACTGTACCGCGTTTGGCATTTCAACCGAAATTTTAACGAGGATCACGAAGAAACGCGGACGACCTAAGCAATTTTTCACATTTAACCACTTGCGCCGATTGCTACTGATTGCGGACCATAACGAGTGACCAAAATACAATAAATCTTCTTTCTTTATGAACTCGTCGGTACGATATCACTAAATAGTAATTATTAAGAAGTAATAAATTTGTCATTTGTCTCGCCTGTTTTATTTTCACTTAAATATACTTAAAACTGAGGAAATATTACAACTTTTTGGACAAAAAATTCTCGACGTGCTTGGCACACGAGGAATTTCAGCGCAAGAGGTTAAAATCTACGCGTTATACTCGAGAGTCGTGACCTCGCTCGCAGATCTTCGGTAGGGTCGCCAGACTTAGTATATTATACCGCGATATTAATATACGTCGTATTAGGTGTACAGCATAATCCTGCGAGCAAACACGCGATGCACGAACGTCATTTCCCGCATAAATTTTTTTCGTGCTCAGATGAGATGCGAGATAGAGGCGTGGGTCGCTTGGGTAAGCTAGGGTCGGGGCTGTTTGTCGAGTTTTTCTTTTCTTTCTTTTTTCTTTTTTTTTCATCTTTTCTTTTCTAGGCGAGTGCCCGAGTTCATCTGCCAGTTCGAGTTCGTTAAATTTGACGTTGCGTTTATTCATAATAACGCACCGCCTCTCTGTGCGTCTGCGAATATAAATTTTTCTTTTCAGTTGCCACTTGCGCTGGCAACTGATTGCGGACCATAACGAGTGACCGAAACCGTGTACAACATTGTCGCTTTCTTTCTGAACTCGTCGGTATGACATCACTGGACAGAGATTACTGCGAAGTAACGAATTTATTATTTGTTTCCCCTATTTTATTTTACTTAAATACACTTGAAACTGGAAGGAAATATTGCAATTGTGGGACAAAAAATTCTCGACACGTGCGTGCCAATCGAGCGCAAGAGGTTAAGAAGATTTATACAAACATAAACGATCTTTACTTTAATATTTATAGTACGAATTTTTGTAAATGTAACTCCATAACTGTTATATAAATCTCTTGTATCATCTCATCGTATGACTACAATGTCAGTACTATCGTTTAAAAATAAATAAATAAACTATTGGTGGGATTTTGGCAATTTTGGAACAAAGAATTCTCGACGCGGCACGTCGTTCCACGTGAATCGCAAATACTTGACTTATTCAACGATCGAATATTTGAGCTTCGATTCGTGGTTTCTTCGACGACTTTGATCCTCGCGACGTTAATCATTTTGGACTTGAATTTCACGAACAATATCGATTTTGCACTGACTGTTCTTCTTTTTCTCTCTCTTTTTTTTTCTAACGAATCGAAAATCGTAGGATCTCCCTCTCTCTCTCTCTCGAATAATTTCCTTATACCCTGTACAAAGGCAGGTGGGTCCATTGTTCCGCTTCCACCTGATGCTCCCCCCGTTTCCGTCCTGTGGCACACCAACCGTAAATTTACGATTCTGCCCGTCTGGGGCGTGACCGATTGCTCGAAATGTCCATTCGTGAAACGCGTCTATAGCTCCTTGACCAATTAAAACTAATTGTTGTTATTATTGTTTATCCTTGACCCTGGTCTCGAAGTGGCCGAGAAGCCAAGAGGGACTCGGGCCACTTCGTGCGACGCTCGACGAACGAGGAATTCTAATTGCGCGTATTGTTTCACTGTGCTTTGGCGGCGTTAATGTTTTGTACGCACGCGTGAACGACCGTGTGTAAATATCGTCAGACGTGCGATTATTCCTCTTCCCGTGTATTTTTTACAGTCGTGCAGTTTCACTTTAGAAAATTTGTGAAAATTTGCGAGGCGCAAGAGAACTCGGAACTCTTTAGAAAGACGAACGATTAAAAATTTAAAGATCCAAAAGTTCGACGACCCAAGGGTTTTTTAACTAATAACCAAAAATCTGAAGGCTGAAGCTTACAAAAATTATAGACGCAAGAATCTGAAGATTTAGAAGGTTTAGAACGTTTAAAAATTTGAAGACCGACAAAATCCCGGCAACAATTTTAATATCCAAAAATCTGAAGATTAAAAATCGAAGAACATAAAAATTTGAGAGATCTAGAGGGCTGAACATTTGAAAACTCAGGCATGTTAAAGCCGAAATATCTAAAAATTTGGAGATCTAAATAGTTAAATTAATTTAGTAAATAGATATGTAATATGTTATCTATTTAGATCTCCAAATTTTTAGAGATGTAAATATTTAAAAATTTGGAGATCTGAATAGATAAATAAATTTAGTAAATAGATATGTAATAATGTGAAAACTTAGATATGTAAAAGCATAAATATCTAAAAATTTGAAGATCTAAATAGATAAATAAATTTAGTAAATAGATATGTAATATGTTGTCTATTTAGATTTCCAAATTTTTAGATATGTAAATATCTATTTTTAGATTTGTAAATATCTAAAAATTTGGAGATCTCAATAGATAAATAAATTTAGTAAATAGATATGTAATAATGTGAAAATATAGTTTTACTTAGTAAAAGCCCAAATATCTAAAAATTTGGACATCTAAATAGATAAATAAATTTAGTAAACAGATATGTAATATGTTGTCTATTTAGATCTCTAAATTTTTAGATATGTAAATATCTAAAAATTTGGAGATTTAAATAGATAAATAAATTTAGTAAATAGATATGTAATATGTTATCTATTTAGATCTCCAAATTTTCAGATATGTAAATATTTATTTTTAGATATGTAAATATTTAAAAATTTGGAGATCTGAATAGATAAATAAATTTAGTAGATTGATGTGTAATAATGTGACAATCGGGAGATCCAATTCAAAGTCCTTGAAAAGAAAAAAAGAAACTGAACTTCTCTTCAAAAAAAAAAAAAAAAAAGGAAAGATGAACGATAGGCCATCATGCTGAGTTTTTTAATTGTTAAATCGAATTCGAATTACTGTTCGAGCCCGCAGGCTGTCGTCCTTCACGAGCCATATCGCGGATCCGCGCTTGTTGGAAATGTTTCGGATTTCGTGCCTAGGCTTGCTCCTGGAATTATTAATCACCCTCTGGCGTGCATTACGGCGCCGCGGCTCCATTGTTCGAGCGATGGAACACGGTTCCGCCGGTGGAAGAAAGAGAAGAAAGAAAAAATAAAAGCGAGAGAAAGACAGCGTGGTCTATCGCGGAACGAGGAGAGGCTAGCCTGAACCCTGGAAGCGGTGTCTGAATGAACTGCGCGACCACGCGGCCGTACTTCCGGCATATTCGCCCCTCCATGTCTCCTTTCGGCGTTCCACAAACCGCTTTCAACCGCTGCTGGAGTCAGACTGAATTTAATTTGGATGAACAAATGACAGACAGTGTTTAGCCTTCGTTCGATCAATGGGTTGTTTTTTTAGTAATAGAAACGTCGTTTCAGTTGAAAGAATAGTTCAGTTAGAATAGTCTGCGTTCTTTCCTTTGTTTGTTCGTGGCTTACGTTCTGAAAGTCGAGAAGTGTCCAGAAATCTGAGGATCGAAAAGACACGAAAACCGGCAAGTTCTAGAAAATTTAGGAATTTAGACAAATATCTAAAAATCTAGAAACTGTGAAAGAAACTCCAAAGCCTACGAATTTAAAATACTGAGAAATTTTCTATAAAGGAAAAAAAAAAAAAAAAGAACAAAAAGAAAGAAAGAATTCACAACATTTCGGTCTGCGCGAAAGCCGCGACTCGCGGGACGCGAATGATCGTCGTAATTTTCTAACGATTCGAGCGATTCATCGCGGAACAGTCCACGTACACGTCCACCAAAGGCCGTTTAATTGCACGATCGTTTTTCCTGGCCGTTGCGCGAAGGTACACGCCGCCACTCGCCAGATACATACGCTTATGGAAATAAGGCGTTCGCTTTGCATGCGTGTCCACGCACGCGAATAAATGCATCGGGATGAGCGACCGAATCGATACCGAGTCTTTGCCGAGAAAACGTCGGACGGTCCATCAATCATTTCGCAGACTGCCGGAATCGTGGCGCACGTATTTCGGTCTACGCGAGGACGATGAACGAAGAAAGAGGGAAAGAGAGAGAGAGAGAGAGAGAGAGAGAGAAAAGTTAAACTCACTCGGAGGTAATTTATTTACGCCCTGGCGAAAGGGATCGATTGATTCAAACGGCGACGAGGGGACGGAGGTGGATGACAATGCAAATGAAGGAAGTGCGAAGTTTCGTTTCCTATGGAACTTCATTAAACCGATGAATCGTACTACGCTGCGACAACACGAGAACGAAACGATTCGGAACGAAAGCAATTTGTCTTTGATGGTGGATCCAAATTACTCAGTGGAATGAGATAGCCGGTTGTAAAAATGAATCGTTGTTCTTGTTGCTCGCGAACAGTTCGTTGGGTATTTGTTTCCATTTCGTTTGATATATTTCTTGGTTAATGATTTAGGTTGTAGATCTTGAATACATACAATATATTTAGTAAGTAAAGTAATGAATTTTTTAAACGATATATATTTTGGTTATTGATTCATGTTGTAGATCTTGAATATATATATTTAGTAAGTAAAGTAATGAATTTTTTAAACGATATACATTTTGGTTATTGATTTATGTCGTAGATCTTGAATATATATATTTAGTAAGTAAAATAATGAATTTTTTAAACAATATTGTACTTAGTAAGTAAAATATTGAATTTTTTAAACGATATTATACTTAGTAAGTGAAACAATGAATTTTTCAAACGATATATTTTTTGGCTAATGATTTATGTTATATATTCAGTAACTGAAATAATCGTTCTCAAAATTTTCGAATTCTGTTACTCGCAAAAGTATATTATAAATTTGCACGAAAATTCGCGGTTTACAAATTAATTTTACTGAATTACGCACATTTCAGGAATCAATTTCTAGGAAATTAATCCCACAACGAGCCCTCGAACGGGACAAGCAACTTTTCAATTTCGATTAGTTTCAAAGTACAGCAACTTACGAACTCCCATCCCGAGAAGGTATCGCGAAAATTCGCGAGCAAGTAAATCGCGGGGAACTCGGGCGTGTTTCGCGAGGCCCGCAACTTTCGCAAGCTCGCGCGCGCACGCACGCCAGCTACGCGACCGAGAAACGGACGAAGCGAAAGCAGCCCGAAGCTCGTCACGTTTCCAGGAACATTTCGTTACGATCGATACGACCTGCCATTACTGGCTGGCGGATAGACTCTACTACCGCATTCTCTTTCTCTCTCTCTCTCTTTCTCTCGCAGCAACGACCTCCTCCCGTTCGAGAAGGTAATAAGGGTTGTTTCTCCGCGCGGCGCGCGTCGAAATCACAAGGAGAACGCGCTTTTCGTTCGCGTTTCCGGGCCCGCTTAGTCCTCGAACGGGGCCCGCCTCTCCGTTGGATTTATAGTTCATAATTTGCCATATTTACTACACCCTCGTGTAGATGCCCCGCGCGTATTACCATCACAGAGAGAAAACCACCCCGTTCATAGAGCGGAGAGCTGGTAAATCCTTGAAAATTCTCGCTCGCAGCGTTGCTCCTTCCTGGTTGGAAGTTTTCGAAGCGTGTACAATGGGAGAGGGTCACGTGTATCTTTGTTTTTTCTGTACTTGTTGAATGGAAGGAAATTGTTCCTTGATCGAGGAACACGTATTAGCTTAGCAGCGTGCATGCGGAGCAATAAATACGTAATCATTCCAGAGAATCTTCGTACGCTTCGTCTGTTCTTAAAAAACCCGCCAACACGCTCGAAGTTTTGAAAAGTTCTAACAACTTCTTCCAATGATCCTCGAATTCCAAAATTGATCGTTCTCGCGAATTCAACAGCTGACGAGCATTGATAAGTAAGAAAAAAATAAAAAATAATCTTCCACGTTGATGGTTGTCCTGAAAATTCGTCGATCCTTCCTTCTCGTCTCTGAACAGTCTAGTTTTCATCTAGAAAAAAATCCCGAGGGTACCCACCGCGATGACCGTTTCGTAGTCGTTCCCAACCTCAGATTACACGTTGGGGGTAGCGGGTGACGGGGTTGGAGGTGGTAGGTCACGCGAAGAATGGGCGGAGATTCCAAAAATAGGACCATTACCGATAAGGCCTAACCGAGGCGCTCCCGTAGGTAGGTGCGCGGCAGTAGCCGATGGCAGGTGATAAAGCGGGGGAAATAGGGTGAGTTAAGGGTGCCGGTAGGTGATGATGGCGTTGGGCAAAACCGACCAAGTCGATGCTTTTTCGTGACTTGGTAGCCTGCGTCAGTCTCGAAACTCGCTGCTCGCAAGAGGCACACGTAACGAGGAACGAAGCAAAATGATATAGAGACTGTACCACGTCTCGAGTTTTATTTTTATTTGTACTCTGAGCCTGAACGTTTTCATTTTAATGTTTAAATTTGTGGGGAGCCAGATTAATCAAACGTATTTATCGTATATATGTAAGATAATCGCCTGTGTGTAAAGGACCATTCACTTTTGACGAAATTAAACATTTTGACAGAGAAATAACTATAACAATTATTCATATTTACTTGTATTTCTGAATACAATACATTTTAACAGGAGGAAGACTAAAGTACAAAATTAGGGAAATCAAAGTGAAAGAAACAGAACTTTACGGTACAATAAAACACATAGGCTTCTATCTGTACATTTTACTAAAAATATGCTATTTCATATTCATATTTAAAGTTTCTAACAAAAATTATATATTATAAGTAAATTATAAATTAGTAGTTTTAGCGTTAATTGGCAACGTTTATTATATATGTAATGACTTTAATGTTGCATAAAACATCCTCCCCCCCTCTATGTTCCCAATTTTTCGCGTCTCCGTGTATAAAAATTTCATCGCCCGCAATAACTTCGATATCAGCGTCTATCCTACCTTGTAACGATACCAATACCAAGCCAACGTAGTTATCAAGCTAAGCAACGCCACTATCCATCAACGATACCCGCCTACGCTCGACATCGATCCTCGTTCGCCGATATCAGTCGGCTGTCGATATTTCGACACGGCGAAAATCCGTCGTATAAATAAGTACAGCGGTGGGGAAGGGATCGAGACCTTCGCGAGAGCCGCGTCTCTGAAACGGTTTAGCGAAAGGGCACCGAGAGGCAAAGAGGCACGGAGTCTACGCCGTAGGGGAGGAAGTCGAGTCGGATCGGGCGAAGAACGAAACGAGAAGCTTTCGAGCATGGGGCGAGTTAAGGGCGGCGCGACCGAGGGGGTGGTAGGAAAAAGGCACAAGAAAGGCTTGAGTGGCGTTCTACGAGGGAATCGCGTGACTACTCACGGATCAATAGTTTGCTCTTGTACGTGTGCACGAGGGTTTGGTTTAGGCGCCGCCGTCCGGTTACCGAGGGGACCGCGGAGAACGAAAATCGGTGCTCACTTCCGGTGAACTTGTACGCAACTTGCTCGCGCTCGCCGGACAGAAATTTTCGCGGATTAACCGTAGAAATTTTGCAAATTTCTTTCCGGACAATTAGACTGCGGATATTTACGCAAATTCGTAATATAATTGCACGAAATTTGCAAAGAATTTTCTGACAGCTTGCCAGTATGCTTCATTCGGATTATTCGGTTATATGTTAATCACCCTGAAAAATAATCTTGAATGTTTTAGCAGATTCATCAAAGTTTGAAACAAAATGATTTAAATGGACAGTGTAGTACAATGTCGATCAAGACGGTAGCTCAATATTGCAATATATGAATAATTAACCAACGACATTAAGATGCGAATCTGAAAGTTTCTAACCATCGCAATAATGTTCAGTCGAACGAAAGACATTTTCTAATATTCCTCTGTTGGAAAAATATAGATAATTCTTGTCGTTCTTGCCCCTAAAAATTGTCTCTAAAGTACAGCATCAATTTTCGAAGTTCGTCGTCGATGGTTTCGTTCGTCTCCGAATAACTATTCACTCCGAGGTACCGAAATCAGTTCGTTCAACTTGTTGACCTCGGAGGAAGCAAACTTGCAACGCGCGGGAATCGTTCAACATGTACACCCTTCAGGCCCCTCTATACTTCGCAGAGTTGATCGAGTACTAGTTAGTTATATAAGTCTACTGTCTCGCGGCATAAATTCGTCAACACCTAACGCCTAGGTAGTCAATCATTCTTCACACGCAGTACAGCTTTATACCTCATAATAAAAAATTCTCCTCGCGGTTCTAAAAAAATACAGTGTCACCTGTGCATTTAATGCACCTTACTAGAATGTAACAATTAAATTAATTAAAAAAGCTACGATTTCACGAGTTTTCATGTAAACAAATTAACGATAATTTTTAGATACAATGTAACAACAAATGTAACCGACAGCAATTGATTAAAATCGAACGAACCAACGTCCACCACGTGCAGTGGTTCGTTCGAATTCTGTGATTTCGTCTTCCAGTTAATTTACGAGATCGTGATCTCTTCAGTGAGGAAGATGGTTGAAATTCGCCACCGAGGGAGTAAAAGAAAAGTTTGAGGCCGACGTTACCTCGGAAGACTGTTCGCGGACGGTCGGACGGTTCGCGTGACTCGGTTCACGGATCGATAGGCAACCGGAGGTCTCGTTGTTAACCAGCCTCAGGTCACGAGAATATTATTAAGCATGCCGGTGCTTTTCCAACCGCGCAAACGGATCCGGGCTGCTCGACTTTTTATCGGTGACTCGTTTCTCGCCACCCGCCCACTTTTCCCACCGCGATGACTATGAAAAAAAAGAACCTGCCACTTTTTAGACGGCAGTTTTCCCGCCCTTTTCCCACATTTCGGAGAGTTTGAGCAATTATTCAGAGTTCTGCGAGACGATACTACCCATACTTGTTAGGAACTCGATAGAAAAATGATCAACAGGAAATACCTGTTGGCTCAAATTTCCAAAAATTGGGCGACATTTCTTTCATCGCTTTGTTTGCAATTTTTTTTTTTTTTTTTTGTCTTTCAACGGTCTGAATAATTATTCAGAGCCACGAAAAAGAATTACTGACATCGTAAAATAGATAGAAATGTATATAGTGCCGGTTAACGATTCGAAATCACTTTCTCAATTATACCGGACCTCCTGCTAATTCAGTTATTAACTCGAGATTAACGCCACAAGTGGCGTATTTGATTCACTTCGATGGATCTCTAATTGAGGGACATAGAATTGGATCAACACCTCGTTATTAGGAGGGAGATAATCATCATAATCGCAGCTTGTTATTACTGTGGCATATAGTACTGAAAAGTACTCACTAACGTGCATCTACTGCGATTGATTTTCTGATCGTTTCCTCGAGATTGTGCAACCACCATCAACTATCTACAAATAACAGTCACAATTCGCCCCTGTCCGTATTGATATCCAATATTCAATAAAATGTTATTAAACCGTCTCGTTCGCGTTGCTCTTGTAAATTGTTGCTCTTCCTCGCGATACTGGTTCTGCATAATGCCTGGCTGCACGCGTATATGAGGAAACAGTTTATTGCGGACAGAGAGGGTAATTGACGAGTAGAAATATAGGAAACGCGTCGATGGAGCACGTCGTGAAAATCGTTGCGGCCGTCTCTGTCATTAAGCGTGGCTACATAAAATCGACTCGCTTTTCTATCGGCACTTTCGTCCCCGTCGCGTGACGTATCGCGTGCACGAACGGATCACCGATATACCGATGAAAACCAGAGTCTGTTATGACTTACTTTCGCGCTAACGAAGCACGTGCACGTGGAGGGATTCTCTTCTGTTTAAATAAATTCACGAAAATCTATGCAACACCATGATACTCGGTAGATTTTTAATCGTTTGAATAAAATTTGATTTCGCAGGGAAAATGTGATCGTGACTTGCTGAAGGACTTGTTTGTGGCAAATGAACATTGACGAGTATAACTGAACAATGATGAACTTTGTAAAGGAAAATATTATAAGAATTTTAAAATAAGCCTCTATTTTGATGATTCTGAGCTTGTTTTTTTTTTTTACATTACACAGCTGGCGAGAAAGTACGAGTACTTTTATTCACGAAAATTGTATGAATTGTTTCGCAATTTGATTCACTATAGTTTGAAAAATTGAATTTTTCCTCTTCACAACAATTCATTAAAAGTTGCTGCACGATATTTTTCTGCAATTTTATTGAACTTTGAATACTAAGGTTAAATAACAAAATATCAGAGTTTCTTGAATTTTTGTCATTTAACTTTACTGTACAAAGATCAACAAAATGACCAAAAAAAAATCTTATAATAAGTTTTAAAGGGTCGTTGTAAATGGGAAATTTTAATCTTCAAGATTGTGATAGAAGAATAAAATTTCTCAATGTTTTTATGTATGTACGAATTTTTACAATTTTTTTTTAAAGAAAAGAACATATTTTCATTTGCTAGATAAAATATCTTGGAAGTAAAACAAATTCAAACCAGGAGCTTTATGTTTTAAAATGGGGCTAAATAGACTATTGTATGACTTATTTTTAACAAAATTATAACAGTTTAAAGTAATGACAATTTTTCATTTAAATTAATTGTGACACAAAACTAACTTCACGAAAAGTAAGTTAGTAAGAAGGTTATAAAATGTTTTTTTTTTTTTTTTGAAAGATTTTACATTTTACAAAACATAGTACATATTTCTTTGTATTCCATTAAAAGTCCATATGCGTATTCAGTTTTGCTCGTTACTGTAGGCAACTGAACACAGGAAACAGTTACTACGTTTCCATTCACGTTTACTGTGTTTCATCAAGAGGTAGCAAATATAGGTTTGTAATACTTCATTACAATTTTTATGAACCGTGGTTCAAAGCTAGCGAAGAAACATTTTCATTTAAATTCTACGCAAATGATATCCAGCCCCAAAAAAACACCTTTTCCATCCATGAAACCACGGCTACCAGCAGAATCACCGTTCTCCAGCTTCTCAGACAAAACCGCTGAAAGTACCTCGAGACTGGAAAGAAAGCCTAGCCTAACAGTAATCACCACAAAAGATATCGAAACAACCAAATGGCGCAGCCATTGAGACTCTTCCAATCCGGCAACGATATTTAAAGTCTGGTCAGGAGACGCGGTTCAGCTTCTCGGCGCGAAACGAAAGAGAAGGACGTAACTTAAAGTAACTCATTATTTAACCGCAATTCTTGTCCCTCTTCCGAGTGTTTCCCCGAGAGGAGGAACAACAACTAGGTCTGACAGAAGCAGCGGAGATAGCGGTTGGTAAGAACTGGAAGCGAGAGGGAGAAAGAAAGAAAGAAAAAGAAGAACGTAAAAAAAAAAATGATAGAGTATTCGCCGTATGGGATGGCTACGGACGCCATATGCCGTGCGGTCATTCATGTCCACGTACTTATGTTCAGCGTGAGCCGCCCCGACGTAACACACGTACGCTACACACACGACAACGCCTGCGCGCCTGCAACGAAGGTACGTGGTTTGCTCGTCCACGAGCAATCGCCCCTTCATCGTGGCTATAAGCCGCGTGAATCGTCGTGTTGTATACACGTTAAATGTTAAAAAGGTACTCCGGTACTCGGCTGCTACCGCCGCAATTTACGACGAATTAGAGACGCAAATTGCACACCGCGACTGGAGGAGCTTCAGTTGTTTTTTTTTTTTTTCTTTTATTCGATTATTGGTAACTACCGAGTGATACTGCCTTCGCTGCGTAACCCCCGGTTGTTACTTTATTCATTCGATTTCCGACGTTGTTGATTTGCGACGAAGAGCCTCCGTCGGTCGATCCAACCAGTTTGAATTCCAAGAGAGTTAACATGGAGTTAACGCTGTTAACGTGCCTCGTCACCTCGACATCGAAACCCCAAATGAAACAATTCGGCAACATTCGAACGCTTGTTTCCCCCAAGTCGGAGTGAATGGAAACTGAAACCGAGAGAAGACGCGAGAGAGCAAGCCTAATCGCACCCACCGGGCAGAAACGCGTTCGCACGCACGGCGAGGGCAGATAGCGTTTTACAGGGGGAGGAATTCAGGGGGGCAGAGACAGCTGGCGCGCAATGCTCGCTGGTCTCGCCGGTATCTCCCAGTTTCCGCCGTGCTGTTACGAGCGGCATTAAGAACGTCTGCGGCCACGTCGGATAATTTTCGTTGCGGTCCCGTGTCATTCCCTTCCCCTCCACCATTCTCCCTCGTTTCTTTATCTCGCTCGCCTCCGTGTTGGTGACACATGCACGCACACGTACCTGGCGCGGACGTTCCAGAACAAATTCCACGGTGCGTAACGCCCACCTGCCACGACCTCGTCCGAGAGGACAGCTGATACACCGAACGCACTGGCTTCTTTCCCTTCGATTTCTTGTCAACCGACTGATCTCCTTTCTCCGGCCCATCGCGAAGCGTGAGCTTCGTCCGACGTGACGCTTCACGTTGCTTCTTCCTTCCTTTCTTGCGGTCGTCTGTGTTACGTAGATTTAATTGGAAGGATACTGATATCGAAAACTCTCGTGTTGTTGTTAGTTAAGTTTAAGTTCAAAAATTTTACGCCACCGTTCGTTTAATGTTACCGCCACTTTCGAGCGACGCACGTGTCTTTTTCTTTTCATTTCAATATTTTAATTTATTTTTATATCATATATTGTATTATTTTATATTTAATTTAACTTTTTTTGATTTTATGTATTATATTATTTTATATTTAATTTATTTAATTTTTTTAAATTTTATATATTATATTATATTTAATTCATTTAATTTTTTTTAATTTTATTTATTATATTATTTTATATTTAATCCATTTCAATTTATTTAATTATTATTTCAAGTTCAATATTTTAATCTTGACGAAGTAACTGGTCAAAATTCCATCGAGAGCGAGACTGAAAGGAGAGGAGAATGCTCTTGGTTCAGTTCAATCTGTTTCAAATAGTTTTACACGAGATGTTTATATTGGAGTTTTATATAATATACAGTATATTTCAAATTTTTACTTTATTATTCCGCACTTTCATCTCTCGCGAAATGATACTTTCATTTCGCGCATTTTTTTTTTTTTTCTCTTCTT
Source organism: Frieseomelitta varia (assembly GCF_011392965.1). Classification (NCBI taxonomy): domain Eukaryota; kingdom Metazoa; phylum Arthropoda; class Insecta; order Hymenoptera; family Apidae; genus Frieseomelitta; species Frieseomelitta varia. The sequence goes on along the minus strand of NW_025110317.1, from coordinate 45,588 downwards.
TCCAAGTTACGCGAAATATTCCGAGTAATATTCGACGAGACGTATTTTAATATTTTCACCAGCGGGAATTTGCATGGTGGTGCACGCATTCTGGATTCAACAAGGTTTATCCTGGGTCGTGGATATTTTTTACGCTATTTTCTTTGACGATTAGAATAATTTCACCGTATTCTAGGTCTTCGCCAGATTGCTGTCGTTTTATATTTTTATTTTTTTTTTCTCAATTGTTATGCGCGTGTTTTATTCTCCTCTTGGTTTTATTGTATACTTTACTTTTTCGCTTGAAAGAAATATTAGTGTAGTAAACCTTGAAGTAACGTTCAATCTTTCGTTCTGTGAGAATTTTCTCTTGCTTCGCGAATTCTGAAACATTGATTGTTCAACATGTGTTATATTCTATTTTTGGTTTTATTACACATCTTTAGTTCTTCTTTGAAAGAGAATCAAAAGAAGAAATATTAGTGTTGAAAACTTCAAAGTAATCATGTTTCTCTTGCTAGAAATTCTGGTATTTTACACGTGTAAAATATCAATAATTTCAAAACAGCAGAGACGACGTAACTTTTTTTCAGTCAGCAAATAAACTTTCAAACCTACGAAATACTTCTCTAATATAAATACACTATATTCTAAGCCCTAGAAAATCGAAAAATTCTAAGAAGTTGGAAAATATCGATAATTTAAAAAGAAAAGAAATGTTCAGCCGGCAAACAAATTTACGCGAAGCAGCATAATATTTCTAACATAAATGTACCAATACTCGAAATCTTAGGTAACCCAAAAAATTCTAAAAAAAAAAAACAACATAAAATATCAATAATTAAAAAGGAAAAGAAATATTCAATCGACGCAATTTTTTTCAGTCATAAATGCACTAATATTCGAAATCCCAGGGAATCAAAAAATTTCCAAAAAAAAAAAAAAGAAACGTAAAACATCGATAATTAAAAAAAAAAGTGTCCAATCGACGTAACTTTTTCCTGTAAATTCTGTAAATTTACAAGAAAAAAAACCTGTTCGACAGCCGCGCGTGTAGAAGCAGCAACGATTTCCTTGCAGCGACGACTCGCGACCGGGGTCCCTCCGCATTGCGGCTCCCGGAAGTAGACCAAGGAAAAGAAAAACGGCCGATAATAATATATCGTAGACTCGCGTAACATCCGGCCGTGGGAGGTGCGATCCGGTATTCGCGGAGAGAAAGAGAAAAGAGAGAGAGAGAGAGATCATCGTCGTGGCACACACGACATCATCATCGGTCACGGTTTCCGCGGTGGTTGACGACTTCGACGTAGGCATCGTCGGTGCCCCGTCGCCGCAGTGCTGGCGCAGCGCCCTGACCTCAAAACATCGCCGTCGATCGATAGAAAACTTCCTTCCTACCCTTTCTGTTGCGCTCGCCGGTCGGACTTCGCGGCAGGCTGCACGAAGCAACACGGAGAAGATGAATATTGCGCTAATTGCAAGACGCCCCGGAAGCTCTCGCGCGCGCACCTTGCTTTCGCGCGCAATCTCGAAGAATCCTCGACCCCGCGGCCTGCCGCGTCGGCCGAGTAGAATTTTCAATTATCGTCCCTTTCGTGTTTTTTTTCCCCTTCTTCTTTCTTTTCTTTACTCTCTCGCTCTTTCACCTTCTGCTGATTGGTTTTCGATTGGTAATCTGGAATTGACGTCTCCTGGATCATCGGAGACGATTTCTTTCGCGGCGGGTTAGCATTCTCTTGGATCGTGGAACATCGAGAGAGTTTTCCCAGAGGACGTCTGTCTTGGCGCAATTTTTTTCGTTGCTACAGATTTTGAACTGAACGGAGATTCGATGCCGAGGTCGCGTGCGAAGATACTTTACTACTGTTTATAATTATAATTACATGAATTACAAATATAATTATATATAACAATTTATATACAACGTTTATAATTATATAAATCAATTTTATATTGATTCTAATTGTATTAATCTACTAGTCAATTGAAACGTTGAACACGTGATATTTCCCACACGCCAGACTTTCGATTTATGTTTCTAAATCGAAATCACCTGGTCTCCAGAAGCAACGAAATTACAACGATCGTACCTTGTCTCGCCGATGATTAACCATGTTATTGACGATGAAAGGATTTTTCGCTCGACCAAATCGGTCCCCCCCCCCCCTCCCCCTTGGCACGATAAAAAGATTTATCGTGTACGCGACTTCCGGTGGTGGTCGTACATCATCAGCCAGGCAAACCGAAACGAGGTTCTTTTTTTTTTTCCAATCCCAAGGTCGTGGAGAAGATCGTCGACCTGGCACACCAGCTCGAAATTTCTCACGGTCCGCCGGGAGTCGGGTGAGGATCTCTTGAAAATGGCGAACCACCGTCACCACCGTGTTGCTATAGAACCGCGTGTCGCTAAACGAACCGTGATTTTTCCTCCCCCTCCTCTTCCACACCCTCTTTCTCGTCGTCTCGTTAAACGAGCTGCTAAACCCGCTATCTAAACACAGCCTCCGCGCGGGTCACGCTGTCCTGCCAGGCACGATCCACCGACCGAGGAGCCTTTATTGCCACCGCGACTTCCTGCTGAATTAACGAGTTTTTCGAATGAAACGATGGTTCGTTTCGACGAATGATCCGTGAACGTCGATCATTTAATTGCTTTCGTTTTTTCGTCGTCGTCGTCGTCTTGCCTTCGAGAGGGATCTCGAATGGCAATTCACGATGACAGCGATGATCTCGAGAGCGACTGATGAATTATTCCATGATTGAATTATACTTTTTAGTTGGAGTTGCATGCGTCGACGTCGATTGTCGATGTATGTGGACATTATTTATCATTCGTACAAATTTTGCTCAACGATCATCGAACATCTTGCGAAAGCAAATCCTTTTTCGTTTCTGCAAATTCAAACTCGTCCGTTCGGTGAGTTTCTGTTAAAATTATTTTCCATACAGATTGTCTACATATCTGACGAAAGAGTTATTTGTATAGTTCTTGAAAGTGTTGACATATTTGGTGAATTCAGTAAATAATACTCAACAGAGTGTTATATTCACTTATTTCTCTCGTTTTTAATTCAATTAAATTATTTCTCGAAATCGACGAGAGAATTTCGTGTTTCTTCTTCTCGCGTTAAAGCTACTAGTTACGTAATTTCGATTCACGATGAGTTTGTTAACCTTGGTTGCGTGAAACTAACAGCCTCGTTTAGCATACACATAAGGAAACACTATGCACGATGATACGTCGCGGTTTTCTCTCGCGCGTAATCGCACGAACTTGATTAATTCGAATTGTTCAATTAATTTTTACGATCCCTGTTTATGGCACTTCTCAGTGCTAGTAATGCTAATCACAGTGTAAAATATGCCACTAATATCGGTGCCTCTTTTACATCCACGTGAATAATCGTCCTCGTTTATTTTTAAGATCCCAACACAATAAACTTGGTTTCACGAAGTACTGAGAAATCGACGAGCTACGACCGAGAAAAAAGTAATTTGGAACTTAGACTTGACTTCATTCTCTTCTTTGCCAATTTTTATCCCTACGGTAATTTAGAAAGTAACTTCTTTTGTTAGGCGTTAGTTAATATAATATAATTCACTTATCTTACTTATCTTACTATACAATATTATTTTAATTAATTAATATTAATTAATTAATTAATATTATTAAAAGTATACCTAATATTATCTTTCCTTACTTTCTTATTCCTTACTTTTCCCTTCTATTACTCAATATTATTTTTCAAATTACCTACAGTAACCTTCAATTAATCCCCACGTCATCCCAGTTGCTGATCGTTGAAATCGATCATCGGTTAAAAACTCTCGGTGATTTACCCCTTTCGGTATTACTCTATCAATTCACGTGATTTACAACGAAGCGTTTAATGCTTCAAAGCAACGATACTCTGCCCGGTTGGTGCCTGGAATGAAAGTCCAGAACGATGTACAGCCGTTTTTATTGCGATCCGTGTAAACGTGGGAGATCAATGACTTCGTCCCTATATGTACATCGTTTACGAGGTGCCAATATACACAGCGGTACGATAACCCTATAGAAACGACGTTTCCTCTTTCCTAGCTACACGATGGCCTTTGTTTTATCGGTTTAATCAGAGTAATTATTCTGCGCGGTGATTTTCCAGCTCGTTGCAATTGCATTTCGTGTGTGGGATACTACACTTGGCTGCGCGTGGCAACAGAACCTCAGATTATTACGTCGAAGTTCACGATAACTTTTCGCGTGCACAGGGGAAAAGAAAAATCCACGAAAAAAGAAAAAAAAGAAAACAGCTAAAGGTTACAGTTTTACCTTTCAGAGTAAAAATTATTGTTATAAAAGGATACGTTTTACGTTTGAAACTACGGGACCTTTTGTTTGAGATTGTATGCGATTTTAACGAGGTCAATGAGAAAATGTTTGTTTTTTCTTTTTCCACGAATAATTTAGCTTTCATTAAAAGCTTGGCTCGCGCGATAATTATAATTTCAAGACTGATATTAACTTATTCTGCGTGACGTTAATTGATTATTCAACGCATGTGTGCGTGTGTGTATGTGTGTAAAAAGATATCTCAACGTAGGAGAAAAGAGAACTTTTTCGAAGTGATGTAAAAATGATGGAAACAACTTTAAAAGGTTTACGTCGCGTTCCTTTTGTGTGAATACGCCGCTATAGTGTTTATAGAGTATAAAGAATGACGTGTAACTCTTACCCAACAATTCACGGTTATTTTAATCTCGTTTCGAAATAGGGATATCGAGGCAGGTAATTCTAACGTGTTATTCATTTCGATCATGTCTGTTCTTGCGTCTTTTTCATCTTCAATCCACCGAAACGGATAAAATATTGCTGAATGTTAATTGTCGAAGTCGAAATTTTGATTCGCGACGTCAAATTCAAATTGTTTCGTGGAACTTTTGAAGACGAGACAGAAACGTCAAGCAAAAACGAGTCTTCGCCATTATTATAAATTTCGTTTCAAGCTCCCTTCAAGAAATTTTACGAAATCTCACGAAAATTGACAGAGTAATTATTTTCAAAATATTTTTAGATCACCGTGGATTTTTATCAGAGGCGCGGAGAACGTGAGGCGCAAACTTCCATTCGATTTGAATTTCTCTGCTTCACCTTCGGCGCAAAGGTTTTTGTACATCGATCGGCCGTACGCGGTGAAAAATGTCCACAATGTATCCTCGTACAATTTCCTGGTGTCGTCGACATCGACGCGGACGACTATTCAGGTGACAACGAGCCTAACAAAATATTATGGCAAGCCGGACGCTCGTCGAATTTCCTAACGAAGAAAAATCCACCTGGAACGTTACAGGTCGGATCAATATTGCTTTATGTTCGTGTACGGCTCGTGTACCGGCGCGTGTACTGTTCGTTTTATTGCGGTGTGTACACACACGGGAAAGGTACGACTTCCTCTTGCTTTACGAGGTGTCGATACCGCGCCCCGGTAACCGTACAATAACGTTCAAAAGTATTCTTCGCGCCTGTTTCTTCGCTTTATCGCGGAATTACTTTACCAACTTAGATAAAGCGATCCGTAATTTGACTTTAGTCTTCGCGTTGTTTTGCGTACGATGAAATTAATTCGTAAAGGCTAATATGACAAAAAGTGAAATTTTTCATTTAATTAGGTATTATACTACGTAACTGTACCTGTAATGAAAATTTGAACTTGTAATGTAATATATAAACTTGTAATATTCAATTTTTTTATATTTAACATTTAATATATTTAATATTTATTTAATATTTATTTAATATTTAATATATTTAATATTTATTTAATATTTAATATATTTAATATTTATTTAATATTTAATATTTATTTAATATTTATTTTATATTTAATATATTTAATATTTAATATTTATTTTATATTTAATATATTTAATATTTAATATTTAATATTTATTTTTTTTATAATATAATATTTAAACTTATTATATAACATATAATTTCGTATATAACAATCCATTTGGTCTTGTTTTGGCAAGCGAATTCGTTTGTTTCTTTGAAACTGATTTTACATCACGCAACGAGTGGGAAAGAGAGGATACTTTTTTTTTCTTTTCTCGAAGGATTTCTGTAAAAATTCAAACGTTAGGGAAATTTTTTTAATTCACCGTAGTCTTGAAATTTTCTCCTTAAAACTCGCTGTACGATTTCTTCAACTTTGAACATTAAATTAAAAATGTTAGGATTTCTCGAGTTTAATAAAATGAAGGGAAAAAAATATCGTGCAACAAGTCTCAAAGGATCGTTATGAAGGAGAGACTCCAGAATCTAGTTACGAAAAAAATTTTTTAATGTCTTTTCATGCGTTTGAAATAAATATCCTCACCATCTCAATTTCAAGATGACATATAAAATCATCTTCGAGTCGGGTATTAAATTAGAATCTTCCAGCTTCAAAATTATTAAATTAGACCAAGTATATCGTTGTACGATTTCTTGTGGAAAATCATTTTTCATTATAAATCGACGAACTCTTTCGTCTATCTGACGAGAAATTACGAATTACAAATCTCGTAATTCGTAAGACACATTTTATTTCTCTCAAGCGCTACCATGAAATTCTTATTGTCCGCGTTTCTATCATCTCGCTGCTCGCATTATTGTCAAAGGGTGATTCATTGAAGATTTAAAAGTTTGGCTCGATGCCTGGCCAGGATAACTCGCCATCCAGTGGAAATTCGAACAGGTATTCGCGGTATACTTTTTAACCAGAAGACACAGTGCCGCGAAATAAAATCAAGCGAAGTTTACCGGCTTTACTTTTTCGGTAAGATTTATGTTCCAAGAATTGGCAACCAGTCCTCTCTTGACAAGTTGCACTCCACTTTATTTCCTGTCGGATAGCACTTCATTTCTTAAATATCGTCGTTTAATAGAATTGTTGTTGTGGAGATTAATTCTCTATGTTATTTATTTACTATGAATCTTGAATATACGAAGAGAATTTAACATCTTCGTGCTAGTTGACATTAGAGACATCAAAATGACCAATTTTTGTTTCGAATCCTATGTCATAAAACAGTCTATTTTTATTTAAATTTGAATAATAAATAAAAATTAAATTTATTTGAAATTAAATAATAAATTTATCAAAAAATAATTTAAACGATTTTTCGTTAAATGTGTACCTTGTTCCGTTATGGACGATAATTTTATGCTTTAGTTTTTATGCTTTAGTGTTTAGTATGAATTTAAACGCAAATATGCATTTGTTCATAAATTGTCTAGAGAATCAATCGATTCTTCTTCTCAGTTCTTAGAATTTTTTCAATATCGCGACGAAATTTAGAAAATCTAAACCTCAATTTACATAATACTTACTCAATTCGCTGTGACAAATAAAAAAAAAACTTTAACCTTGAGGCACGTTAACCGCGAACCGTGTCCAATTGAAGCATCCTACATCGAAGAATCACATTCCATAAAGAAATTTGTACGAGGGAAGCTCTCTGCAAATTACAAATTCCAATTCGTCAGAGGCGTCGAGTAAGAGGCGCGTTTATTCGCGTACGAGGCATTTGCGTGGATGAATCGAGATACTGGCATTTCGACGAATTGTCAGCAGCTACCCTTTTCTACTCATTCTTTCCCCTGTGTGTAGGGGAACAGAGGCTGTTTTTCAGGGCTGTTGGTAACAGTCTCGAGGGTATGTTGGCATTTAAATGACGGGCCAATCCACGGCCCGTTACCAAACTAACGAAACGAGACGACGGAGAGAAAACCGAGGAGGTTGCTCACCGCTCAACCGCCATTGCCGGAGAACCGGCGACACGACGTGACTTTTAATCTTCAATTTTCCTCCATTTCACCGTTACCGCTCCTCTGTCCCGGTTCGTTCATTCTGGGCGACATTCGTTTATACTTCCGCGTTCGGTCTTATCGCTCGCCGAATTAAAACCCCATTTTACTATTAATACAACGTCCGTTGTCCGAGAGATACGAGCGAAGGCTTTTAATTGCGACTTATCAAAAAAAGACGAGGAGACAATATTCTACGGTCCGAGTCTTGAGAACGCCGTTAGTTTGATCCTTTCATAAACGAGTTCTCGTTCTAAAGGATTCGTTGGCCTGTGTACCCGTAAAATTCTTCGTTTAACTTTGCACGATAACTTCTTCTTTGTGTGAAAACGCAATAAATATACACCGTCGTAAAAAAAAAAAAAAAAAAAAGGAAAAAAATAGCTAGCACAATCATTCGAACTGAAATCACCTGCAACACCTACAACGATCGACAGAAATCGTTTCACCACCACGTGAACTGGTTTATTATCTAGAGAACACCTGTTACGTTCTACGCTTTACGCCATAAATTATTCGACGAAATATCCCAGTAACCTATCCATTCTTTTTCCGTAATTAACACGAATTTACTCGATCGTGTTTTCTATTCATACGTTCATTAAACGGCACAATGTGAGAATCGTTTTCTCACGAAAATCATATTCGAGCCACTCCTCGAATTTTTCATTCACCGATTTAGATTCTCAGTAGTGATTGGTAATAAAATATGGAAGTATAATTTGCGATTGTACACAAATAATGGCTTTTGTTTCGTTTTAAATTGAAGGTGGTTGTAGAAAATTTTAATAGATTCTCGTCTTGTAACGAAAGGGATTTCAAGTTGGGAAGAATGTTTTCCTTCGAAGCCTCACGACGTAATCTCACGCAAAGCATTGACAGTCCGTGGGCGTAAGCGGACTACAAACCTTCGTGAAAATACAACAACCATGGCTATAAATAATATCTCGAACAGGAAGAACGAATGGACGATTGCGTGTGTTTGGATTACGCAAGCATTACCAATGTTACGTCGCATCCTTTGCGCGAGTAATATTAATCTTATCTGCTGAGAGACTTTTTTCTATCGTTTGATAGATAAAACATGTTAATATCCACGGCTGCTCGCGTTGCGAACAGTTTCAGGTTCAAAGATTTTTAATTATTCCAAATTTTTGTCAATAAAGTGTGCTGTAAACAAATTATATATATGTAAATAAATTAATTAAATATAATATATGTAAATAAATATATTAAATATAATATAAAATATAATATAAAAAAAATATATTAAATTATAATAAATCACCTATCGAAATGTAAATTGGAAAATTTTAAGGGGGTGAAAAGAGATATCTAATAAATTTAATTCCCTTTTTTTAACTTAATTTAGTTAGAGAAAAATTAATAAATTAATAGGGGAAAAGATAAGTGTCTCTTTGAAATTAGGGGAAAAGATAGGGGAAAAGATAAGTGTCTTTTTAAAATTAGGGGAAAAGATAAGTGTCTTTTTGGAATTAGGGGAAAAGATAAGTGTCTCTCTGAAATATAGAAAAATATCGGAAGAAAAATTCATCTAACGCCCAAGTCTTTTTGCTCGATTCACAATATATAACGAAATCTTTTAATCCACCCTATAATATATACTCACTTTTACTCATTAATATGTTGCTTTTCGAATTTCAAATCTTGTCAAACTGCATAACAACTTTGCTCGGTATTTCTCACTTTCTCGGCGGTAAAAGGTTTAAGAACCATTTTAGAAACGCCAGAAAACCCGAAAATTATCATCATCATCATCATCATCATCATCATCACCATCATCGACGAGCCTTCGAATCGCAAGACAATTACGAAAGAAGAATAGACCGGGTGGCGTCTAGGTCACGGATCAGTGTTCTTAATCGGTCGGCTTTATCCGAGGTAGTCGTGACCCACTTGCTGTTACCGGTCATGTTAATCGTACTTCTCGACCGGCACGTGCGCTGCACAGTTATGCACTTTTTGTCCCCCCTCGTGTGTCGTGAAGCCTCGTCGGACCTGTTCGCCTCGGTTGACAATAGCAGAGCTGGAATTCGGTAGCCTGATAAAATGCTTTCACGAGAATTTGTCCGAGTGAAAGATCGTTTTAGTTCTTGCTCGGTGTGGTAGGGAATAATTCAAAGGAAGATTCGAAGTCACGACGATTTACGCGAATCTCACGGAGATTCTTGTCGACATTTGGACATTTGTCCCTTAATCTGTCGAAATAATTATTGTACAGTTTTGTTTGTTTGATTCACGTGATGTTTGTAGTAATAACAAGTTAAATATTGACATTTGAATTTAATATTTATTTAATTTAAATACTTATGTTTATTACAAGTTAAGTGAAATATTAAGCAAGTATAAAATATGAACCGATTGTTAAAGGAAAGTTTTCAAATTGAAGGATTTTCAATTTTAATTTTAATTTTAATTTTTCAAATTGTTATAAGATCAATCAATTTCTTTATTAGTTTAAATAATATATAAAAGGATCTGTAATTGAAGGCTCTTTATAATTCTTCGTAGTAAATATGTTTTCACTCATATATCTTCGCAAAAAGAGGTATATCATAGAAGTGATTTGTACTTTGTTCTTGTTCTATGTCTCAACGAGTAATTTAGTATTTAAACGCAGAAAGTAATGAAGATTTATATTGCGCGCGACATTTGGATCTTCGCGAGGGATGAGTTATGAAAATCGTGCGTCGTTTTAAAATCAGAAACCTCTGTTTTAAGCTAATTTATGCGTAAAGTTTTCACAGGCAGAAGCGCATGGTGGCGGTATAAATCAAACGGCTCGGGGCCGGATTAAAATTGATTCCATTTTCGAAATTCCGAATTCTCCCTTCTCGCCGGATGTTCTTTTGCGTTACGCGAGTTTTAACTTGAAAAACTTACGACCAAATCATTTAATATTTATTAATTTTCACTTTTCATATCGCGTTTCCTTTCTACGAGCAATTTCAGCTCAATCTTGGGGTTGTATCTCGCGATATTAGCAACCTGTCTGCGTTTTCTCTCCGCGCTTGCGACTGAGTTCAAGAGAACAAAGGAAGCGGCTAATAAGTAACGTCGTTAATTGCAGAAAGAGACGAAGCAGGAGGCAGAGGAACGCGCGAAGATATTACGAATGCGAGTACGTAATGAACATTTACGCGTGGATTAATTACCAGCTGCTTTGTATTATAATATTTCGTCTTTTATTTTACAACAATCGTACGTGGAGTTCAATTCACCTCGTGCCCACGGCTGTTATTTTTATCGCGAAAAGAATATTCTTGATGACTGTATCATCTGTCGTTGCTTGTTTAAAAGTGATTCTCCTTTCGTTCGTTTCACCAATTATTTTATCTTCTTTTAATTTCAGTGAAACTAAGATTCTAAATAATTAATTTGATTCGAAGAAGCAACATAAACAAACAGAGTGAAGTAGAAATCAGCAACACTGCAAATACGCTAACTCCAATTGCAAAGATTTGTACAATTTTCTAGATCGCCGTTTAAAACTATCACAACTTTCAATTTCAAAACGCGATCTTTCAGTTTCCTCAGCTCCAAAAATGTACCAATTCTATCTTTCATCGAGCTGCCACGAAATTACCAGCTGTAGTTACATTAATACCGATAATTGAATCGGATCAAACGATCTGTCAACCAAAGAGAAAAAAAATGAAACGACAGGTGAAGGGGAGCGAAAGAAGGATTAAAAAAGAAGCGTTCAAAGAGGGGTAGGGCCGCAAAGGCGCCTCGAGTCTGCACGCTCGTCCCAGCCGGAAATAAAAGAGCGCACGTGAGAGAAAAAGCGCGGCGTGGTGAGGAATGACGGAAAAAAAGATGGAGGAAAGGAGAAAGACAAGGATAATGAGATGCTTTATTAAACTACGGCCATCCCGTCCGCTAGTTTTTGCCAGTAATTACACGCTCGCACCTTAGCGAGTTACATCGGTGGCACGTCGTCTAATTGCTCTTAATTACGAACAAAAGCAACAGTATTAGACACTGCGACGCGTTGGGATCACGCGTGGCGTGACAGAGGCGACGAACAAACAGTTGCACATTCATCGATCCCCATAGATTTGGAATTATAATAACGTCAAACGTGAGCAGGCGTCCATACTTGCAAGAGTCAAAGTATAAAGCTTGTGTCAAAGATTATACAAATTAACAGTTTATCAAGAGCTACCGAAATAGTCGAAATAGTTGTGATCAGAATAGCCAAAACAATTTATGATCTTTGTTGTATATTTCGTGGACGTATTATTTTTTATAGATCCAAACGATGTTTCGTAAAATATACAAAATAAACAAAATAAAAAAATAATAAACAAGATAAAAAAATAATAAAACAAACAAAAGCTTGTGCACTGTAGTTTTTTACTTTAATGCCTCCGATGAGGAAATTTCATGCTTGAACCACTTGCGCTGGCAACTGATTGCGGACCATAACGAGTGACCGAACTGTATACAATAATTCGTCGCTTTCTTTTTAAACGATGTGATATCACTGGATAGAAATTATTGAGAAGTAATAAATTTATTATTTATTCTGTCTATTTTGTTTTACTTAAATATACTTAAAACTGAGAAAATATTGAGCAATTTTGGGACAAAAAATTCTCAACGTGCGTGGCACGTCATTCCAGCGCAAGAAGTTTAATGTGTAGGCTAAGCAGTTCTAACGTTAATGAATAATTTTCAAACAGGAATTGCTTTCTCTCTAGTTTATGTCGAGAACTCAAGAATTGTAAGACAATCATTAGACGATACAGATTATCATTAGCTTGAGGATACTTTCAAAGTGAGTGAAATAAGTGATTCTGAACATCACTTCTTGGACATCATTCGCGTATGACGATTCCAAGCATTCGGCGAGAAAACGCTCATGTTTCCTGCTTTTTTTCTAATGCAAAAGACCGCAAAAGAGTGTTCGAGACACCGTACTCTGAACTTTATAAATTACACTCGAGGGAGAACCCGATCGCCTCGTTCGAAAAGAAAACGAAACGGGCGCGCAAAGTCGAACACGGAACTAGGAAACACGCGAACGCTGTTGGATGAAATCTGATCATGGCGAGGCGAAGGCAACGAGGTGAGAGGATTAGGTATCTGGCGCAGTGGAATCGAGCCCGACGACACAGAAATCGACTCGTTCGAGAAGTCGGACAATTCAGCCGTTTCCCTCTTATTTCGCACTCAGCGTGCGTCGTACGTCGTTCGCCGGCCGTCATCTTCAAGCGGAACGTTATTTCGTTTTCACTGCTAGGGAAACGTGCTCCTCCGAATGTGTGTCAGGGTTGGTTGAAACGACAATTCACCGACTCTTCTTGTCCGCCTCTGTTCCACGATTTTTGTTAGCCTTAACTTCTGCTGAAACGCCACCAATCAGGAATCATTTTGCTTCAACTGAGAACAACTTGAGAAAATATTTCTGCGAATTCTGCGGCAAAGAAAGGGAGAAAGGGATTTAAAATGAGACTCGTTTCGTTAACGCAACAGAATAAACTGTGAGTGGATCAAGATCGGCAATATAAAATTTGTTGAAATTTCTGTACAAACATTTCTTTTACAAGAGTTTCTTTTGTAAGCTGGATAAAGAAGACTCGTCCGCCTCTGTTTCACGATTTTTGTTAGCCTTAACTTCTGCTCAAACGTCACCAATCAGGAATTATTTTGCTTCAACTGAGAACAACTCGAGAAAATATTTCTGCGAATTTTGCGACAAAGAAAGAGAGAAAGGGATTTAAAACGAGACTTGTTTCGTTAGCGCAACAGAATAAACTGTGAGTGGATTCAAGATCGGCAATATAAAGATTCAGCAATATAAAATTTGTTGAAATTTCTGTACAAACATTTCTTTTACAAGAGTTTCTTTCGTAAGCTGGATAAAGAAGACTCGTCCGCCTCTGTTACACGATTTTTGTTAGCCTTAATTTCTGTTCAAACGCCACCAATCAGGAATCATTTTGCTTCAACTGAGAACAACTTGAGAAAATATTTCTGCGAATTCTGCGGCAAAGAAAGGCAGAAAGGGATTTAAAATGAGACTCGTTTCGTTAGCGCAACAGAATAAACTGTGAGTGGATTCAAGATTGGCAATATAAAAATTCAGCAATATAAAATTTGTTGAAATTTCTGTACAAACATTTCTTTTACAAGAGTTTCTTTCGTAAGCTGGATAAAGAAGACTCGTCCGCCTCTGTTCCATGATTTTTGTTAGCCTTAACTTCTGTTCAAACGCCACCAATCAGGAATCATTTTGCTTCAACTGAGAACAACTTGAGAAAATATTTCTGCGAATTTTGCGACAAAGAAAGAGAGAAAGGGATTTAAAACGAGACTCGTTTCGTTAGCGCAACAGAATAAACTGTGAGTGGATTCAAGATCGGCAATATAAAGATTCAGCAATATAAAATTTGTTGAAATTTCTGTACAAACATTTCTTTTACAAGAGTTTCTTTCATAAGCTGGATAAAAGAAGACTATCTGCTCTATTTTTCACGCTGTTTATGTTCCAGCATTTCCCCGACCGATTCTTATCAAATTGGAGCGGAAATTCCAATGTTTATCATGTTCATTGAATTCGGAATAAACTTGCATAAATGCAAGACAATTGCCGGTTAATCCCCCTATGAATTATTCCAATTTAGAACTCGAAGAAGTAATTCGCCTAATTTTGATTAAAATTCCAATGTAACTGAATGACAAATCGAGAATTTCACGAGCCAAGTGTTTTCTTTCCTCGCGTAAAGCAAGGTTTCACTCTTATCCTTAAATTTAAGATTTCACGTCTAGTTTCTTACAAGAGATTACTTTGCAATTTCATCATTTGTTATTCTCGTGAACTGAGAAAACGAAAAATAAGCGATAATTGCAGAGAATAATTTACAACAAGTATTTTACAACAACAAGCCAATTTCAAAACTTCGATGACGAATAAAAATACGCCTACTTTCACGTTCCTTCGATCTTTCTGGCACGCAGTTTCTCCAACTTCCTCGTGCAAAAAAACTTCAGCCCGCAAAAAATTACACTTGATAACGTTTAATAATCTCTTGATCACTTGCCCTCGAGGTGATCAGTCTATCCAAGGCTCGATCTCTGCTTGTACGCAAATCGAATTTCGCCTAAATTTCGTCACGCGAGTGAACCGCCAGTCACCGACTCTCCTCGCCGCGAAACGAAACGAAACGCCACCAGATATATACGAGAGGAAGTGATTTCGCGCGAGTTTGAACGAGTGACTCATTCTCGCCGAAGCGACGGCTCGCAGTCCTTCGAGGAGCGAATCGATCGAACCTGTTGTTGTCGACCGATTGACAAGTAATTCGCGAGATCAACAATTAACGAGACACGAGGTAAAATTTCATTTCAATTTAAATTATACAGTTTCGTAATTAAATTAAAAGAAAAATGTCGAGGAAATCCGAAGCATGTTGCAACACTACGATCTCTCGAATGCGTGTGTTTGAAACGTAAGAATTGTGAGACAGGCTGTGGCTAGAAGGACAATAGCGAAAACGTGTTCGCGTTTGTCATTTATCAAATAAAATAGGAGATAAGTAGAAGGTTAGCTAAGAAGGTAGGCAGCGTAAAATTAAAGTTGCAACAGTAATTATTGCATTAACCAATTTGGAAGCTCAAAGCGTCGTAGAAAATGATATAAAATGATGTATGAATAAAATTCGTTTTCTATAAATTTTACTTCCTCTCCCCTCTATTTTCCTCAAGTTCAGCATGGAATAAACATCTTAAAATTATTATTACACTTGGTAATTTTAAAATTATTGTTACATTAGTAATTGTTTTAATAACCAATTTGAAGATTGCAAGTGAAAAATATAAACGAAACTCTCTCTCTCTTTATAAATTTCACTTCTGCTTCCTTTCTCTCCCTTCTATTTCCTGATGGAACAAATATCTTAAAATTACTATTACGACAGTAATTGTTTCATTAACCAATACGAAAGCTTAATCGCCGAAGATTGCTAGTAAAAAGTACGAAATAGAAAATATCTTTCTCTATAAATTTCACTTCCTTCTCTCCTCAAGTTTATCATAAAACAAACACCCTTCGTTACTCTCTCCATTAATGAAACATTTTTGACCAACATCACAATTCGTGCATCGACGTGAAAAAAAAAAAGAACACCTAACGTTGAACATTGAAATAATTGATTCTCAGACGCTAATTCCATCCTAAAGCCTCCTTATACCTCCCTTATATCCACGAGAGAATTAATTACGACCTGGTAAAAGTATTAATAAACTTGATTAGGTAAAAAAGTACAGGGCGCATTCCAGTTGCTTTTTCTTCTCGCGTAAGGTTACCTGCTCGCTGGAAAAAAAGAACAGGGACAGAGGAGGAGAGGGGGCGAAAAGAAAAGAAAAAGAAATAGGAAAAAAAAAAAAAGAAGAGGCAAGCCCGTATAAACTCATTTACATGCTCCGCTTTAACGTAACGTAACGAACTGCATCGCGTGCATAAGTGCCGCCTATGCACGTTCGTGGAACCTGTCCGGGCGAGCGCACGCTAACACAGCTACCCGTAATTCTCGGAATAAATATTCCTCGACTGTTACTACTAACCTTCCTACATTTTCTTTGAAGTCCCGCGCTGACAACGGATCGCGATAACCGGACCGTGATGTCGGCCCGCGTCTTGTAAATTCGGTGCTTACCACCGATCGATGTAGCAGATTCGAATCGGAGTGTTCGGCCTCGGACACGAATTTCTCTCGACGATACTGGAAACCTTCTGTTTCTGTTCGAATGTTGTAAATTTTCTGCTTTAATAACAAAATATTAATTCTCCAATTATTAAGTTCTATTGTTTCCTTGAATTGATGGAAGAATATGGGAAGAATAACTTTTCCTACGATTTTGTTTCACCGAGCGTGGAATTGAATTTTATAATTTCAGAATGTTTAATTCAGTATACGTGCACTGTTACGTTTAAGTAAATAAATTGTATCGCATTAATTGCGTACGGTAGGTATACCTTTGCGATTTTCAGAAGAAGAAGAATCAGAACATGTAAATTTTCTATCTCGTTGAATTCTCTCCTTCAGTGACAAAAGAATTCTCCAATTATTAAATCCTGCTGTTAAGGAGTTGCTTGAATTAGCAACTTCTTTTTCTATGATTTTTATTTTTACCGAGCGTGTAATTAAATTTTACAATTTCAATTTACAACATTTATAATTCAGCATATATAATACTGTGTATAATGTTGTAAGTAAATAAGTTGCATTAATTACATTTGGCATGTCTCTGCAATTTCCACTCGGAACATGTAAATTTTCTTGTTCAGTAACAAAGTAATTCTCCAGTAATTACTAACTTCTGCTGTTAAAAAATTTTTCAAATCGACACAAGAATATAGAATTTTATACAATTTTTCTCTCAATATCATTTTTCTCAAAATCTCTGATTCAAAGTTACTGCAGGAACTCAATCATAAGTGGAACTACCCTTTATAATTACATCTTTCCTTAAAAAAAAAAAAAAAAAAAAAAAAGAGAAGGAAAGGATCACGACACAGTGAAAAACTCTGAGGTTTTTCAGCAGGAACCTACTCCGAAATCTCGGTGGTATAAGCCAAACCCACGGCCAGCCACGTAGGCCTCCGTAGGTGGTGCAAAAGTTGATAAGTGAGCGAAACGAAACGAGGGTGGTGCGATACAGGCACCTCTCGGAGATCCTGCTGGTAGATAGAGCGGTTCGTAATAACGCGCAAGCCGCGCCACTACCTGGTGGCAGGTTGTTATTGCTGCTTATTATTTATCCATCGTGGGCGGCTTGAAACGTGTGGTTCGTGGTCTGTTTACACGATAGGGATAGCAAAGGGACGGCGAGGGAAGAGCGCTCGAAACGCCAGCGAAACGTTGGAACTTTAATTATTATCCTCGTCGGGTGAGAGGACAGCTCGAACGATCGATGATTCGACTAACGTCGACTTTGACCACTACCAGCCGCGTTCAGTTTGACGCGATAAAGAAAAGGGACACGTGACCTACCGATATTAGACGCACGTACTGGGTGTACCGCGAGGAAATAATTTTAATTTTACAATTTGATCTGGTAGATCAAAATTTCGCCTGGAAAGATTACGAATACGAAAAGTACGAAGTAACTCGGAGTACACTGCGTGCTTTGCAGTTTAATTTTCCAGGGGGGTAAATTCAGTTTCAATTAGATTAGGTAGGTATATGGAAGAGAGGAATTGTTTGTCTTCCTGTGTATGCTTCAGTCTTTTTAGGAGGAAAGTGTTCATTTTTTTAAATATGCTTTCGACCGGATTTAACGTGTGTATAAGTTACTTACTCACGTATGTAAATTGTAAATAATTCGTACTTAACAATCCGACAAGTTCAAAAAAAAAAAAAAAAAGAAAAGAAAAAGGAAAGAAAGTTGAAGTCAATCGACTTGATTTCCGAGAAGCTCGTGCGATTCTTCACGATTCACGCTATCTATCAAACGCAAAAAATTCGATTCTCTCGCAGAGCACCCTGTATATGAACAAGCTGTACGTATGTATGTACAAGTGGTCGTTGATGACAAAGAATTTTTCCTGTAATCGATAACCAGACCTGTTCGCTTCCGCGAGCGTCGTGGCAACGCGTGTTTTGAATTCACGCGTCAACGTCGGTCCCAACCCCTTTCGCGCACTTCTGCCGTACGAAACGAACGTGTGACGAATCGCGTGTCGAGTGGGTGTGCCCTGAATGATTCTGATGTGAGTTTGATTGATGGCGCGGAGGGATTGATTCTCCCGGAGCGTTGGATTCCTCCTGTTAATATTTCAGATATCGTCGACTGGTTGCTGCGAATGGGAGAAACACGCTTTGAGAAAGAAAGAGCATCGCAAGCGGCGAGATGGTTGTCGAAACAGGTTGCCAGAGATATTGCAGAAGATGGTTTATAATGATAGTGGTTTGGATTAGGCACGATGGATTAATCGAGGATGATTGCAACATTGTTGGCAGAATACGTTCTCTTCGCCAATGTAATCCCTTTCGTAAATCTTCGACGATTAACGTCCGACTCAATATGCTTGAAATTATTTTTGAAATATATGGTTATGTATTTTCATATATTTTATAGCTTTTTTTCTCTCCTGGCAGAGAATTATTGGAAAAGTCCCTTTCTTTTCGACGGAGAAGTAAAACGTTTATTCGTATCACTGGAGCGATCCAAATGTTTTCAAGAGTGTCGAATCATTGAAAATTCTAGTCGCCTCAAACTCAAAGTTTGGCATCGGACTGTCAAAGTGGGACAATGGTTCTCATAATCTACAGCAAAGGGTTCAATGAACGAACCTTGTCTGTATCTAGCAAGGCTAAGGAAAAAGAAGAATGCAACAAGAGGCTCTGACTTGATAAATTCCCATTTCTATCAATATTTCTTGCAAAACTCATTATACCTGCCCTACATACCTGCTAGAAAAGGCTAGAACACTGGAAAATTAAATTCCGTTGCCTTAAATGGTTACCAAACCCGTAGACGTTCACTCAAGAAGTCATAGAGTCAGACTTCGTGCAACTTTCTTAATCGAAAGCCTACTTTTTCTTTTCTTTCAAGTCGCGTGCTCGCTACGTTTCGGTTGAAAGTATCGTCGCCTTCAGAGCGTGCAGAGATTTCAAACATCGACTATTCCGTAGTCGAGCACTTTGGCTCGTCTCAATTTCCCACGAGACTCATCTTCACTCAGTCAGTTTTTGAAAAGTAAAAAGCGAGAATTATAACCGAAAAACCGGTCGAGTCTATCATCCTAATTTTCATTTGCATGAACGCGGTTACCGGGAGAAAGCTGCGAGAAGAAGGCGGAGGAGGAAGTCTCGAGTAACCTCGTCAAATCGGTTTAACCACTTACGCTGACAACCGATTGCGGACCATAACGAATGACCAAAACGTGTACAACAATTCGTCGCTATCTTTTCGAACTCGTCGGTATGATATCACTGGATTTTATAGAAACTATTGAGAAGTACTAAATTTGTTATTTGCTTTTCCTGAGTTCTACTCGAATATACTTAAAACTGAGAAGATATCGAGCAAAAAGATTCTCGACTTTCGTGGCACGTTGTGCGATTCTGCGGGTTGCAACAGCGGCGAAGGTGACTCGCAGCGTGAAAAACGGGAAAATTCCGGCACGACGATGCTCCAGTAAGCTTGATTTCAAGACCAGCCGCGCCAGCATGCGATTTTCGCTCGGTGGCGTTCGGTCGAATACTCGCGGGCGCATCGGTCGACGCTAATGATCCGTATCGGTGATCCCGTTAGCGTTGCCACCTCCGGACCATCTCTGCTTCCGCCTCTAACCGTCCACGTATATCCTTTCCATGCATTCTATTCCATGCACACCAGCCTGTGTGCCTCTCTGGAGCATCCTCGAAACGTTTCTCCAATTCTCTACGTTACATTACATTCTTCCACGTGGGCATTATATCCTTGCGCGCACGTGGCTATTCACGGCGTTAATGAAGATTAAATTTTAGATGAGGCAGATGGTACAATGTCTTTTGAATTTCTTTTTATTCGGACAATGTTCGCAAGATTCGGTTCGAAGCTTGAAGCTATGTATATATGAAAAGATGAAACGTCTTATTTGACAAATATCATTTAATCAGGGGCTATTTAATACTGGAACTACGAAAATGGTCAGAATGACCAATTTGTAATTTTTGTTGGATGTTTTGCAGATGTATATTTTTAGAGATTCGAATGATTTTAATGTGTATAAATAAATATTGTGTTATAAAATTTTTTATTTATTTTTTTTTCTTTACTTCAACATCTCTCAGAAATTTTACATTTCGCTGGTAGTTTTAAAGTTAAAAAACCGCGTTGAATATCACGACAATGCTGTCTTATTTTTCATCCATTACGTGTCAAATATTATTGTTGCTTTTTCATTTTCAAAATTGTTGGCAACAATATTTCCACTATACGGAAGTATCTGTAAATAAAAAAACAGATAAAATAAAAACTGTTTATTTATACGCTTGGTTTAGGTTTCATTGAAAAACAAATAATTAATCGATATATCGCTAGGATCGAAACTCATCGAGCGTAAAATAAAATTTTTTCTTATTTCTACATTTAAAATTTTTTCTTACTACACACATACACATACTGTCTTCTTTGCACCTCTATATTTTCCTCCAATCGCGTACAAATTCTCAGCTTCCCGCTAATTGCCACCGAATGTAACGAAGAGAAAATTCTCCTATATTTTCACCTCGATGAGTTTAGATCCGAACGATTCTTCGATGTTGCAACAGCGGGGTGCGCCCAGGAAGCGATGTTTCTTCCTTTGCGAAATTTCGCGTGAAAGTCTCGCGAGATTATTCCTCGCTGATTCACTTTCGAAGGCGAACGAATTTCCTTTCCAAGAAAATTCCATGAAATAACCCCGAGATGTAACGACAGCCTCTCGGCTGATTGTCGTTGCGAAACGAGCAGCGTTTCGTCAGACGCAAGTTGGGCCAGAAACGTGGAAAACCCGAGCCGCGGTGCGCATCATTTCAATATAATAAGCGGATCGTGCGTCAGATGAGGGGCAAGGCCAACGCTGGTAGATGGTTCCCCAGCGATTAAGCGAAAAGCCAGTCTTGTAATTCCACGGTATCTCTCTGTGATTGAACGCGAAATGATAAACGGCCAGACGAAACTCTCGTGCAAGAAAGGATCTAATCTATAATGTAACGCAATCGTTGACGCGCTGTGCCACGTTGAAGGTTCCCGATCGCGGCATCTTGACATTTTAGTGTCGTTAAAACTGCGAAACTCGACTGGGGCAGCTATGAACTTGTGACAGTGTCAAACAATCTTTATTTCAAAAAGATATGAGACGGTAAATGGAAAGACAATGCTGAATACGATATTACGAGTCGTTTGTGAAAACCATGTGACGTTACAAAAATCTGTAATATCAGAGCGAAACGAGAAAATTCTGTTCCATTGAATTGAATAAATTTAAATAAATTACAAAGTGAAATTGGAAAATATAAAATAATGAAAACAAAGACAAACGCTGAACACATTGTTGGGAATCGTTTGTGAAAACTACGTTTCTGACGTGACGTTTCAAACATCTGTAATATACCGCAGTAATCAATTTCGGTGACTGGACGACCGAAAAATAAAACGAGAAAGTCTTGTTCTATTAAATTAAAACGTGCGCGCGCGTTTACCATCGGTTACCATTGTACTCGTTGCGAGGGAAAAGGCGAGCGGCGAGATATTTTAAAAATTTAACGACGCTGTAAACGCGCTAAGAGTATGCTAAAGATATCTCGATCTGAGGCGCTGTCGTAAATCATGAAAATACTAAAACTGAAGGATTTATGCCGTCTAATAAATATAACAGTAACAAGTGCCAGCAAGTGTAACATAAATAAGTAGATAACACTATACGTAATGAAGCACAATACATATTTGTATTATATC
The DNA here is from genome assembly GCF_011392965.1 of Frieseomelitta varia. NCBI lineage: Eukaryota > Metazoa > Arthropoda > Insecta > Hymenoptera > Apidae > Frieseomelitta > Frieseomelitta varia. Next base: position 23,315 of record NW_025110317.1, on the reverse strand, counting down.
AGGGCTACCCATATAAGTAATATCGTTTTTTGATGCAAAATTTTATTCTATTTAAGAATTAATACAGTTTTAATCTATAATGTAATTTAACAATAAGTATACTAGATGCCAATGTATTTAACTATATATGTTATGTTGAATAACTATATAGATTGTGTTATAATAAGTTAAATTATTGTCACTAGATGGCAATGTTTATTAAATTTGAAGAAATTATTACGGGTAACGTAGATATGTTCATAATTGCCATTTCCCTCAATGTCACAACAATAATAAATGCTAGCAAATATAACGTAACAAGGTAGACAACACAATAAAATGAAGGGTAAGTAACGTAGCGCAATATTAGCATAATATCTTGTAAAATCCGTCTCACAGACAAAACGTAGATACGAATGATAGTTCAACGTATTAACCGAAGCCTCAAATCTCACAATTGCCATTTCTCATTTTTCAATGTCACAACTTACTTTGTTAGTCCTTCTCAATGTCTTCTTCAAACTCTCTGATAGAACTCCACTTTTTTTTTTTCCTTTTTTTCTCTAGAGTCGCCAATGTGGAGTTCCCACAATCGCGCGACTGTTCGTGTGTTTCTTCCCGCCTCTGAACATCCTCCTCCTCCTCCTCTTCTTCGCCTCCCCCCTCCCTGCTTCACCCCAATCGATTTCAACGCAATTAAAATAATTCAGCGGAACGATCGGACAATGGCAGGCCGGTGATGGCAACCGCCGCGGTTCGAACGTCACCGGCGAGATTAATTACGAATAATTACCGAATAATCTCTCTGTCGGCGGTATCGTTAAGGTCGATGCGCGTACGAGAAGTTCCAGGCGCGTCGTCCATTGTTCCCCGCGCGCGAGACGCGCATTGTGTTGTTGCGGCAATCTTCGTCTAATTGCATCAAGCGCGGTTTCCCCCCGTTCCAGGCTCGAGATGCAACGAGATGAAACGAGACGGGAGATCGAAACGAACGAAGGATCAAAAGGTAGGGAAGATAGGGAAGAGAAAGAAGAAGGAAGTCGATCCGCTGGCGTGCTTGGCACGCAACGTTTAGAGACGTTTAATTGCACCTGGAAGCATCGGGGGATTGTTCTCTCTCTCTCTCTCTCTCTCTTTCTTTTTTTTTCTCGTTGATTCGTATGATTCACGGCCACTCGTCCGGCGAACGATGTGTACAAAACTCGCGCGTTGTTCCATTTAACCACTTAACCGTTTCACCCCTCGACTTTTTTCCGACGCGACACTATGTTTCTTACGACTCGTTTTGTACCGCGTTTCCCTCGAAGAATTCGAACTCGAGTGTTCGTAAAAATTGCAACAATTCCCGCGCGATCGAATGTGCACGAACGTGTTAATAACGATAAACAATTACAATTACAGTCGTGTAAAATGGATTCATTGATGGATCGTTAACTCGATTCCCCGCTTATTTGAACATGCAAATTATCTGTTTGCAAACGTATTTAAACATTCAAATTCGACTGCCGAATATTCAAATTGAACTGAAACACGAGGTGTAATTACGGTGACTATGGATGGATAATTGCGTGTTTGTAAAAAGCAAGGGAAATGATGTTCTGCGAAATTGGAATTAATTTTGATTTCCTTTCTTCTCCTTTTTTCTTTCGTTTACTTTTGTTAATCGCGTACGATTAAGAATGTTGTGTTGTAGTGACACGTATATTGTTAAAATCGACTATTTTAGAGTAATCCTATGGTTGACATATGTTTTTTACAACCGAAATTGAAAGAAATTGTTAAATTTCGATTCGAAAATTTGATTTCCCTTTAACATTGATACTTGGGGAATGGAGATTACTCTATTCCCAGAACAATGTCTATTATAGTTGGTTTAGTTTATTTTTCGAACGTTATGTTGTTAGAACTGAATCGTGTGAATCTGTTAATAATTAGAAGACGATTCTCACTCGTGACAACATTTCTGTTACGATGGAACATTTCGTTTCTACATAAGATTACGTAATTGTCATTGTAATCACATACAATGAGAAGCTAAAGGGCAGTAAATTTGATTTTGCGTTTGACACTTTTCAGACACTTGCGGAGAAATGGGACTGGCGGAGAGAGAGGCCGAAATGCAGGAGCTAGAAACCTCAAGACCCGGTCGATCGCGAGACCTGTTCGGTGTGCAGCTCGAGGTAAACATTATCTCCCATTATCCCTTATTTTACTGTCAAGGAAATGATGAAATCATTGGCGCGGGTTACGCTCGACAAGATTATTTAGAGACAGGTGTTCTAGCAAGGGCATCGAACTCCGACGTTCGACGTTCGGTATCCTTGTCGAGGCCAGAGACGAATTCGACCCGGAATCGATAGGCCACCATTCACCGTGCAAGGTGGTACTTTGCAAATTCAATAGTCACTTTTGCCGAGAGCGCGAGCACGGGCCAGTGAGAGGCACGACCCAGAAAACGCGCCAGTACTAGAACAAATGGCCACTTGAAACCGAAACAGCCAAAGAAAGTCCGTTGCACTCTCTTTTTTCGCCGATCGATCGATCGATTCGTTGATCTTGCCTCTCTGTCTCTCACTGATTCCTCCACGAATCTGGATTAACTCTTCCAAAAATTTTTCCTCGTCTTTTCGTGGATTCGAGTTTTATTGAAATTATTAAAAATATTATTGAAGAACGATTAATCGTGAAATTTGTTCACAGAACAATGTGGATTCAATCCAATTTCAAAATTTACATTACCATTTTCTATACCTTTTTTTTTTTTTTAAATCAGATTATTATTTTCAATTTTCGACATTGAAATAACGGACTTGATTAATTCCTTTAATTTTTTTATTTAAAATATATAAATTTTTATTATATATTAAGCATAATTTTATTATTTATATTTATAATATTATTTACATTAATTATTGAACGAATAATTGGATATTTATATTGAATACTTTAATTTAAATAAGAATCACAATGACTTATTTTCAAGTCGAAATTAAATGTAAAAACTACTTTATATTTATTATAAATTAAAACCAAGAAGAGGCATTTTATTGTTAACAAAATTATTGAATAAAATTCTAATTTAACCAGAAATAAAAAATTAAAGCTTCATTTCTAAATATATAGTTTATTTATCATTCATTTATCACTCACACCGGTGAGTAACTATAACAAAGTCAGAAATTCCTTTCCATTCTCATTATTATTTGTTATTTGTTCGCAACAAATTTATACGAAAGTGTTGGAAAATGGAGGGAAAATAGCGAAGCAACACGAAAGAAAAAAAAAATGGCTAAAGAGGATTTTAACGACTCGCGTGAAGAATTTTGTGAAGCGAGATGAAACTTTCCCCGGCACACATCTTTCACCATAAACCTGCAACGTCAACCGACAGCGTAATTTTCTCCCCAGGCATCCTCTTGCTTTCCTAATTCGAATTTATTCGTTTTATTGACATTATTTTCTGACTCATCGTACTCCACTGGCTTAATTAACGGAGAAAGGTAGCGAGCGCGTTTTCACTTCCGGTTTCTTGCGATCGATTTTCATCGGAGGCGATCGATTGTCCATTTTAGAAAGGCATCACCTTTCTCCTCCGTCTCGATCCGATCGAGAAAAAAAGACGTCGAAAATTGGAAAGCACCGCGCTCAGGTCGCGTAAAATCAGCGCGACGTAGACACGATTCCTCGAGTACCTGTAATCGATTTTCATCCGGTCCCATTGCCAGTCTTTGCGTCAACGATTTACAACGTCATTTGCCGTGTCACGCTTCAACGCACGAAAAAATCGTTTCCACAATCGTTTCACCTTTCATCGCGGTTGCGTAACTCTGTCGTCGAATTTATTTCCTACCGTTCGATCTTTTCATTTTCCAATTGAACAATGCTGCGGTTACTTGGGAAAACAAGCGTCTTGGTTCTTCAGGTTTTTCTAAATTTATTGGTAAATTCTTCCTCTTTAAAACAAGAGATTTTCATCGCTTTTCGCTCCTTTTTTTCCTTGATCCATCGCAGCAAAGTAATATTTCTACGTAATTTCTAGTAATTTAGAATCGCCATCGCCGTGAATTTTCGAGTCTGATACGATCGTTGTTGATTGTGGACGTCCGTTAGATCGTGGGGAATTTATTCGTCTAACTTTTCGTTTACGCCGCGGCTTCAGGTAACGGGAAACTAGTGCAAACGCATTTGCATACCTAATCTACATGCAAGGCTTCATACGTATATCAAATTAAATTAGTCTTCAAGTGATCGTTATCGATAATTTCTCTTGGTCGAGCACATGGTTTATTTTCAACAATCGTACTGGCTAAATTATTCGCATTAACAACGAGCTTCGCCTATCATCTCGTCATCTTCTTTATAAAGCTGCGAGTAAATTTTACTGCAATCTGTGTCGCGTCATTTCAAAGTTTGTGATTCTCGGTTTTTTTAACGCTGTTGAAATAAACTGCAAGCAAGGAGTATTTTCAATGTAACAAACGGAAGAAATGAAAATACTTTTGTTTACTAACGTACGAAGTCTGCTTGTTACTGTGAAAATTTCATTTGACTCGGGGAAACGTCAGATTTCAGTCAGATTTCGCAATTTTCTGAGACTTACGAAGACCGTCGAACGAAATTTTCGTATTTTAGTAAAAAAAAAATATTTTCTTGGTTCGTTGCATTTAAAAAGAATTGCCCGCAGCTGGCTCTCGAAAATTTACCCCTCGCTAACGTCGCAATTTATATTTCCCGCGAATCTCTTTCCGAGTCATCAATCAAACGACGGATTGGGAAAGAAGAAGCTCGAGACATTCCACGCCGGCTGGCGTTTCACCTTTCCGTGGACCGCGATTAATCGATAGCTGTCGGTGGAGCGCGATTTCAGAGCTTGGCGAAATGACGTTTAATCGAAAAAGCAGCGGTACGACTGGTGTCGCAATCTCTTTGGCCGGTGCATGGTGCATCGGTCGCACCGTCATCCGGTCACGCTTCCACGAGTCCAGTACCGTTTTCACTTTTACACTAAACGCCGCGTATCATCATAAACGCCGCGACGAAAATTACGCGCCACCGTCACGATCAACTTGCAACACCGTTTTCCCAACTGCGTCGCTGACTCTGTTTTGTTCAAGAGAAGCTTCTTGCCTGTTGGAACAGGGAAGCATAATCAATTGATTTTTAAATGAAATCTGGAGTGAAAGGATTAATGAAATATATACTGTCTTATACGTAAATTATAAATTTAAAGTGTTAAAATTTTTTTATGGAACGATAAGACTCTACAGAATTTTATATTAATTTATTTTTGTATTTAATATGAAATTAAAATCAATATTCAATTGGGAGAATTATTAAATTCAATGGATTTTAATTTTTTTGAAACTTAAATTAAAGAAAATATTTTGATCTTTAATTTGAAATTGATACGAACGTCTTCCCTACCTGGAAATAACGAAATGATTTCTAGCAAACTTTGTGTTTCAAGTTAGTGTTCTTTTAATTCTTTTTTTTTTCTTATATTCGTTATTCGAAACTGCATAAACCGTTTGTGTGGATTACTAGCGACTCGAAGCTAAGTATTACGATTTATCATAGTTGTCTTGTGATTAAATCGAAATTTTTAGGGTGTAAATCACCTAGTTACTTTTTGTCAAATATTTCATTATTTGGATAATTCATGGTTCAGGTATGTTGCTCAAATAAATTTTTGTTTCGGAGGGAAAATAATACAATTCTGGTAAAAGGGGAATAATGTATGGCAACATGGATCCGTGGTTCAAGAAGGGCTAGCAAGATTGAGCGAAGTTGTTATCTTGATTTCAGAAGGCTAGTGTTTGTACTACGAATTATGTAAATTAACGTAGATAATACAACATATACGTGTATACGTGTTATTTCAGCAGTGCCTAGTATTACGGTGTAAAAGAATAAGATTAAGTTTGGTTAATTATCTTTTGTAGATCTTTTCTTAAATAAACTATCCTAATTATCCGCTATCTTCATCTGAAGAAATTGTATACTGAAATAAGCTGATATCTGTAATTATATTTAAGTATTTAATTAATGTTAATCACGTGTTAGTCGCTAATTCTAACATCTTTATTACTACAAATATTTTTTAATCACTGAAAATACTTACTCTGTTAAGTACTTTAATTTCAGTTTTATCAGATTTAACGTACAAAAACTAAGAGAAACATATAAATTTAGGTAAGATCTCGTCTCTAGGTAATTTCATTAAATCAAAGTTAAAATAATTATTTCCTAAATATGGAGTATTTTCAGACACAAGGGAATCACAAATAAATTCATTCAAATGCCACAAACTGTATACAGCGATTAATATTAGGACACTAAAGATTGAAGTTCTTATAATTTAAAAAATAAAATCACATCTTAAAGCTTGTAGCCTCCACTATCAAATACATCTAAACACTTAACCAGCTAGAGCAAATTTTAAGTATTTCGGACACATCGGTGTGTTTCAAGTATATATTTCGGCAAATTTTGATGTATTTCAGAAGCTGCACTTTTTCTAGAGAAACCAGTGTATTTCTCGTTAAAAAAAAAAAACATAATTTCTTAACGAAATTCTCAGAGAATGTCAAGAAAGCATTTATTTAAGAAATTTAACCGCCGGCCGGTTACCGCTAGTCGGTAAGAGACGAAACACATTAATGTACTGCCAACGGGTTTAAGCGTTGAAATAACATAGGGGTTTCAACCCTCAAAATTTCTCGTACGAAATTACAATGGTTTCGAGCGTTATATCCAGCGTTAACCGGGACTGCAATTCCACGCTAAACGAGCCAGAAAGAAGAAACATCTGGAAAATCAAGAAGCCTGGCCGCGCAATGTATAATTTCCCCGTGGCCAGAAGCAAACCTAACTTGAATCGGATCGCGCGCATTACAGCCGATCGGCGATTTAATGAACTCGTGACTGAGTGTATTACCGGGTGGTTTACACGGCAGCGATTAAAGCAACCGGGGCTTTCGATTCGATCACAAAGCGAGCTCTCGATGCTCGCCTGGCCGGACGTTAAACCGTGTCGTTTATAATGAGCCACGGGCGGCGATTAATTAGGCTCGCGCCATATTGCCCGGGCAATTAATAAAGCCTCATCGGTGATTATGAGCAGAGAAACACGGGAGGGAGGACATTTTGTAACTGGGACTGCCGGCCGTATCTCCACGGTCGATCAAATTACGTTAGAACAGCCACTGTGTGGCCCTGCTTGCCATCGCATAACATCTGTTTGTTCGATAATTCATGAACACGGTCGCGAGACATTCTGCTCTCGGCCCTTCACCGCCGTTTATTTTTTTTCTTCCTTTTCTTCCTTTTCGCTCTCCTTCCTTCTTCCCCGCTTCTCGTTCCTCTCCCCTTCAGGCGCGTCAGCCTCTTTTAACGAGCATTAACTTTTAAAATCGCTAGTGTGGTTTCTCGGTTCTCTTTTCGCGGGAAATTGATTGAAGGGAGAAGCCTCGGCAGCGGATGCGCGAGCGGTCGCTAGATTGCGACGTTCGTGCGTTCGCGGTGAATTTTGAAATTACACGGAATGCGTATGAAGCGTAGGGAACAGCTCGGGTAAAATATTGGTTGCAACGTGGAGAGCGTTAGGCGCGTCTCCATCTAGATATCGCGTGTCTCCAGTTCTTTCTTCGTCGCCTACCTTTCGTAAAACGAGCAATTGCCCATAAAACTCAGTACGCTGATCGAGAACCTGTTTGCTGAATTCGAACGTCGTTTTCCTGTCTCGGCGCTGTGTATATGTATGTATATTTTCTGCTCGCGATTTCACGTTACAACAACCGACGACGTGACTCCTTTTAACGAATTAAAATTGGCGTTTGCCTTGGGATCTACGTTTTACACTGGCCTCTGAGAGACTCGCGTCTCAATCTGTCGCTTTCCCATTTCACTTCCCTCGGAACTGTGACTAAACACGTGGGAACGGACATATTTTTGGATGGAATGAACGACGAAAAGTGGAAAGAATTTAATGTACTACGTTATAAGATAAAATTTAGAAAAATTTTTACTTTTTTTGCACCTTTTGTACTGCGTGATTTAGAAAATTTGTGGTATATAGTATTAATATATCGTATTAATATTTTATTATCAATATTATTATAATATATTATTAATATTAATATATAGTATAGTATTAATAGAGTATTAATATATTATTAATATTAATATAGTATTAATATTAGTACATACATAGAAATATAAGTAAATTTCTTTTTTGTCTATGTAAGAAATATAAGTGAACTTTTTTGTCTATGTAATAAGATCGTAATCAAGTTATAAGTAAAGGTTTTTATGGTTAATGATCGTTGATTAGAAATTTGATATTTAAAATTTAAAAAAAAGTTCAGTTTTTTCAAATAAAAGAAAAAAAAAATGGGACTTTACAATTATTAAAATGAACAAATGACGAGCAGATTTAAACCGGTTCGTTACACTGAAGAAGGCTTTTGATTTGATGTACAATAATTAGATTGATATACAATAATACACCTTTTTCTTTTCCGTTTTCACTACAATTAGAACGAACAACATTGCGGAAACGATTGTAAATTAAATCTTGCCGGCAGCATTTCTCGGACACGCAAGAAACTAATTATCCAACAATACTTTCGTACAAAAAAGCTGGCCAGTTTCAGTCAGCTGGAACGCGATGGTGGTCGATTGCGCAACGACTGAATTATCGAAACGAGCAGCCGATGCAATCGATGCAGGCTGTAACAAATTAATCTGTTCACTTTCACGAGAGAGTATGGAAAGGCTTCAGTTCACCGCTCAAACGAAGAAAAGAAACTGCCGTAAAAAGAAAACTAGCGTGGATGTAATCCTTGGCTCCGGATAAAGAGCGAGCTGTGTGGTTGATCGTTACGTTTCACGACGTGGGGAATTGTTAAGAAATCCTGGAAGAGAGACAAGATTATAGCAAAAAAAAAAAAAAGAAAATTGCTCAGTTTCGTTTATCCGCGATCGCATTACACGAAGACTTTTTGCGAATTCTGCGCGATGATATTGCGATACAATGGATAAAAAGACTCGTCTCGAAAGATAGAACGAGAGAGAAAGGGTTAAAGTCAAATTCTATTTAATCCAAGACTAATATCTCGGTTAATTGAAGTTTCTATGCGTTTCATGCGGACTAATGATCTCGTAAACGATGGTTATTATGGAAGGATTCTCCTTGAATTTTATTGAAAATTAGGGGAATATTATGAGTCGTGTACACGTACAGTGATAAGTTCAGAAACCTGTGGAAGGACCTATTATGTATAAATTAAATTTATTTAAAAAGAAACTAGATATTAATAAATACGACAAACATTTAATTTCTAAATATATATTTATTTTTTTTATTTTACAAAAAAAAAAAATTATATATATTTAGATCATTTATTTTCGAGATAATTAAAATTATTAAAATAAATTAATTAACCCTGATGCAAAAGGTACAAAATAAATTTTACTTATTTATTTTTAAAAAAGATCAAAAGTTTTTTAAGATTCATTTCATTATACTATATGTACTATGTACTATATGTACTATTCTATATGTACTCATTATACTATGTACTATATGTACTATTCTATACAATTATAAGTTTCGAAAAAAACGAATCGATCGAAATATTTTATTAGAAATTATGTGACAAGCATAAATATTTCCGACTTATTAATTAGCACTCGTGGAGCTTCATTGATCGTAGAGTTGTTAATTATATCACAGCTCGTAATTAGTAGAAATAAAACGATATTAATGAAATTATATAATTATATATAAAGGACTTAATTCTCCCTCACATTCGATCCTCAATGGATCGACAGATTTCGAAAGTTCAATCACTTGTATAGAAAATATGTAAACATGTCAATATCCAATATACTATAAAAGTAAAATAAATTTGTAAAAAATATTAATTTCTCATCCATAAAAATATGAAAAGTATCTATCATTTCTAAATGCTACTCTAATCGTGACGTAAATGCAAAGAGTTATGCTTATATGTATATATATATATAAATCTTGCTCGTAAGCACACTCGTTTCAAACAACCCTCCATAAACGCACGTCTCAATTATCCTTTCTCCGTCATCCTTTCTCCGTCTCTGCTCAACAATCAGTTGTCCCGACAGTGAACGACGCAAAAAGTTATCGAGATTCGCGGATGCACCGGCAAACGATCGTCTAAGTGACGCGGAAGCCTATTTTGCTCGTTGCTTTTTGCCGGTTCGCCAAGGTTGGCGTTGTCGTTCCACGGTTTACTCCTTTCATCGCAGATAATTTCTTTCGTTCCGCTCCTCTGGCAGCCATTCCCCTCGAGACCTCTGTCATTACGTACGACGAAAGGAAAGACGCTCGCAAGGAGACACAGCTTAACCCTTTCAGCACTCGCTGCTCGACATTAATATACCGTTCCTCTGGCTCGAACTTGAACACGCGCGTCATTTCGATTCGGCGATACTTTTTTTCATTTTTTTTTTCCTTCTCTTAGATTATTACACAATTCGAGTAATATCTCGTTTTTTCCTGGTATTTTTTTAGCAATTTATAAATGTATTTTTTAGTAATTATTTATTTATTTTTCAGTAACTTATAAATTTATTTTTTAGTAATTATCTATTTATTTTTTAGCAATTTATAAATTTATTTTTTAGTAATTTATTAATTCATTTCTGTTCGATTCAATGGTCAAAATTTTCGATGTAGCAGTTTTCTTTAATTTTCAAATTCTTTGTATTATTACAGTTGAGTGATAATATTTTATTTTTCTAGCTGTCTCTGTGAATTTGCTTTTGTTCAGCTCAATGGTCAAAATTTTACACTGCCATTTTGACTTGGCAGTCTTTTTTAATTTTTAAATTATTTTCCTCCCTCTTTTTTGTAAATTATTACAATAGTATCAATAATAATGTTCTGTTTTTCTAGCAGTTAATTTCTTTTTCTTCGGTACTCAGTGGTCAAAATTTTACACAGTCGTTTCGGTTTGGCGATCTTTTTAATTTTTAAATTCTTTCTCTCTCGTTTTCTAAACCATTGCAGTTTGAGTAATAATATCTCGTTCTTCTATCAATTTGTAAATTTGCTTCAAAATCTTACAAAATGTCCTTCCATTAAATGCGGAATGTACGAAATCAAAAAATGTGATTCTTCTTTTACCCTCTTTGTAGCAAATCAACTGTTTCCCTTATTTTTACAAAATGTGAAAACGTTTTTTAAAAACTGTGAGGTACTAAAAAGATCGAGGTATCGTTCGAGGTATCACACTCTGTTAAAGTGTTAATTTTCAACGCGATTTTTCTAGCGCCGAGTTTTCCGCGATCGAAAAGCCTGGTCGATCGATCGAATCGCGAACGAGGTCGAGCTATTTTTGCGTCGGATGCAATTTCACGAAATTCGATCGAGCCTCGCAGTGCATTTGCATCGTGGCTCGTTCTTCCGATAGCTTCTCTCGGTCTCTCTCTCTTTTTTCCCTTTTTTCTCTCTCTTTTTTTTAGAGAGAATTTTGTTTCGCAAATCCATCAAGAGTCGCGGCACGAAATCGCTGCTTGTAACTTTTATTGCGCGACATTGGCGAAGAACGAGGGACTGTTGTGTGCATGATGAGATCGTAATGGAAATGTCAATCAGTAAATTTCGACTGTGACTTTGTCAAAGAAATGGGGCAAATAATTCGTAATAATGTAATGTCGTTTCGATATAATACGTGTGAAATTGGAAACGTTGGCGAGAGGGAGAATAATGTAATTATTAGCAACACGAAATGATTACTGACGCAGAAGTAATGTGTTTCATATTGGTAATTAAGTAAGTGTAATATGCATCGACAATGTTTTTTTATTATTAATATTCTAAAAAGTATTTCACTTTAAAATTCGCGTTGATTAAATATTTTTTATTAACAGCTACTCGAATCCTAAGACATTTTTGTTACCATTACATAGAGTATTTGACTAAAGTATTTCTGAAAGTACGAATTATTTTACTGAAAAATATTTCGAAAAATAATGTATCCTCAAAACTGCAGATAAGACAAAAAAAAAAAAAGAAGATCAAGTACTGCGTAACAAATTCATATCGTATTTTCCGAAATAATACAAAAATAAATAAATGAAATAATCAATAGCCAAAAGCTATAAATAATAAAGAGAATTTATTTGACACCGCGAGTTCTCAGAAAAAAAAAAAGAGAAAAAAAGAAAAATCTCAAACTCGAGCACTCGTTTGAACAAGCCTCCATTTTCCATAATGAAACGCGTGCTTCCACGACAAAACGATAGCTTTCACGCGGACTGAAGGGAGATGAGTTTTGGTTCGCTGTTCGAGAAACGCCGATGTTTGTTTAAGCAGGCGGCGAGAGAGCCAACGTCACGATGCCAAAAGAAAGAAGAAAGGAGAAAAGAACCGAAGAATAATAAAGCAGACCGAAGAATAATTAAATAAGCGCGCGATATCGATCGCTGTTGCTTTCGTTTCCGCAAACAGAAAGAAACAGTAGAAAATGAGAGAAAAACGGAAGAGCCAAGTCAGTCAGAAGTATGATTCGACAGGATGTCTGTCGAAACGCGGGTTTGTGTAATTTCTTTAGCCTAGGCCCTACTTATAGTCGCGATACTAAAAGCCGATTACGAAGTTCCGAGCTATTATCCTGTCTGTCGTAATCGGACATCCTTGTTAGGTCGGTGGAAGACGCGACTGTTATAGCCAGCCCGGCGAATTATATCTTTAATAAACTGCATAGTCGCGTAACGTCACTCAATTGTCAGGTAATAACCACCCTATTTTTTTCTACTTTGTCCTCTCTGTTTGCGCACCGGGAACCTTAATTTTCCCTTCGACGGCGCGACGAACGAGTGACAAAGTGAACGAAGTTAAGAAATATGTCATTTTGGGGAGAAATTGCAATAAGCATGTTCTCAAATTCATAATAAAATCGTGTTGGAATAAGTTGAAGGAAAAAGAATAAAATTCTCTTATCGAGTTTTCGAGTATTCGAGTTTGAGAATTTATTAAGTATAATTGAACTTAGCTGATTTTCGACGTGACGGGGAAAAGTAATTGACAGAAGATTATCCTATATACAGAAGTAAGTGAAAAATGTAGAATGAAATTTTGTCGTCTACAGTTTCATTTTTAAGATCATTCTTATCTGTCATATTATAGAACAGATTAAATTCAACTACAATCGGTAAAGTTTCAAATTCTTTTTTTTTTTTTTTTTTTTGGAAACGAAGAATTATGTAGGGCAAATTTTATTCTTTTTTCTCGACTTATTTTTACACGTAGAATCATGGTTGTACCACGATTTCGAGAACAACTTGTATGTATATCACATAAATATTAAATGGTAATATATAAATCATATTTAATTCTAGCGAAACAGTCGTACACGAGCGTGTGCAGCTTCAAATGAGAACAAATAACATTCACGGCAGTATCCTTTCGAATATCAGTCCAATATTATTACAACCAATAATTACAGTCAATATTGTAATGTCAAATATTAAATGAAATTAAATTTCAAAGTGGACAAATCAAGTCGCCCGCCTGTATGTGTAAATCGAAATCGAGTTCTCGTCAAATCAGAATATTCCACAAATATTTAACGCCAACGTTATTCACGACATCATTTCCGAAAGTAATGAAGTAACAATTAACGTACCTTTCTCTAGATATACTGCTTCACGAGTCGATATCTCGAAACCCTTCGATCCAATCGACGTGAAAATTCGATGTCGCGATAAAGTTCCGTGGATTACTGCCTAAAGTTGAGTGTTGGCTAACTAAAAGTGACACTGTATCGCTGACTTTGTTATCAGCTCGAGAACACGTACTCGTTTTCCTCCATTGTCCAAGCCTCGAGCACAACACTTCGTTTTCCCTCTGCAATTTTCCTCTTTTTTTTTTTTTTTTTCAAGCAACCGTATCTTGCTACCGAGTATGAAGAGAAATCAAGATCCGATTGTTTGATCACAATGATTGCAAATTCCTAATTTATGTACATATTGAAAATTGGGAATTCTTTTCGTTAATTGTCGTACGTTTGTAATTTCGATTACCAATTAGGTTTAGGTTATTAGGTTATTAGATTACCAATTTAAGAAACTGATAAATTTTGCGTGCTAAGATTTTACTTTAACGATTTATTGAATATATCAGAAGTAATGATTAGATGTATTTGAATTTGTATTTTGTCAAGTGCAAAAGGATAGAATAGGGAATTTTTAAATACGATTACGTATTACATTCGATGTATTTGTATGTTTATTATTCAACATCATTTGTCTTCTGAAACTTTGATTTTCATGGTCAAAGAAACGAGAACAAAATTAGGGAGAGAAAATTTCAGAGAATTTAAAAAGAAATTCGTACAATTTTGAATATTTAGTCAGTTGGTAGTTTAATTTATTTGTTACCTGAATTAGAGATACTTCTAATCCATCTCCATCGCAAATTCAGTCAGTCTGGAATTCATATAATCTCGGGATAACAAGTTACAGGAAATACAATTGTTTTAGCCAATTACCAGACGCATTCGCATGCAGGTTAGACTGGCAGATCGCGCGCTCGCGTCTTACGCGGTTTGTTCTCGTATCTCCTTAAATATATCTATGCAAGTCCCACGTATTTCAGCGAGCTACGTGGCCGCACATGCACACGCGGATGCATCTGCACCTGGTGCATCACCGTGCACGCGTTGCATGCGCCTAGAGAAGAACACGAGCGAGAAACGAAGCTCCCGAGATCGCTATCGCGCTAAACAGGAAAACAAATTTCGCGCCAACCACGCTCGTCCATCCTTCGTTCGTGGAAGAGGCTTTCTAAGAAATACCTCTTCCTCTTTCCTTTTACCTGTGCATTATTTGTTTCATGTATTGGACGTAGCGTTTGGAGACTAAAAGTTTATGGAAATTCGCAAAATACGCGCGTTAGTAGATTTTTAAATTAATTTTTTTAATCGTTGTTTTTCTTGAGACACGACTTCTTTATCGTCTGATGGTTTGTGATCGACTGAAATGGTGATTGGTTACCGGTAAAAAGGAGAACTGTATGTAGGTTACCTTGTTCCCGACTGTAGGTAGAATAATATCATTTGTAGGTAATGTCGAATAAATCCATAAATTTATCATTATAGACATTACAGATTGAAGAGAAAATGCATTGACGAGACGAATGAAATCTTGTGTCACGTCATAGACAAAATACAAATACAGATTCTTAAAGAATTGGAGGAAATTTTGTCACTATTATTTTGATAAATGCTAGATTTCCTGCATTTTGGATGATCGGTATTTCAGAACAAGTACTGTTGTCGAAAGTCGAAAAAATAAAATACATTACAAACTAAAATAATTTTTAATAGCTAATTTAGAACTTTTTTTCTAAATGAGACAACTTAATGTTCCTTTTGTTGCCATTTTCAGTGATATGAATTTCTATGTAAAGAACTATAAATGTTCTATCTTGAGAGACGAACATCTATCATCACGTCCTAGATTTCTAATTAATATTTTCTATTTTCTATTTCAGGTGACCTCGTTGCTTCTGGAAGGGGAACGCAGAAAATTAGCGGTTCTCCAGAGAGAGTTGCAAGTTGCACTCGAGGAAGGGGGAAGCGTGAAAGTTAAAGAAAAACAACGACAGGAATTGCTGCACGCCATATCGTAAGTAGAATAGACACGCGCTTACTCAGACGTGCCGTTACCGGCGAAATTATGCGCGCGTATGTCTTCTCGTCGACGTAATGCTCTTCTTTTGTACAAAAAAAAAAAAATCATTTTACGTTCATGATACAAATGACGAGCGAAATATTTTTGTATTAAATATACGTGTTAGTACTTTTTTTTTCATAGAAAAATTTAACAACGAACATTTATAGAAAATGAAAAATCTGTTGTCTCTCCTTTATCTAAGTCGTGTTGATCTTCAAAATTATTTTGAAATACAACACAATTATTATAGAAATATGATTATTAGTTACTTCAACTGTTTCTATTAATTCTAACATCGACCCTGCTGGTCCCTGTGGTGCCATAACGAGTCTGATGACAAACCGCTACTGATCCCAACGGCGGTCAACGTGTTAATAATCCCCTATTTCACACCAAACCTCTATAAATATACATAACACGATCTAAATCAATACATTTTTTAATCTCTCTCATCGACGACGAATGGGATATTGGAAAAAGAAGATTCAGTTTCAATTCTTTTCCCAACTTCTCCGTTTAACGTTAAGTAAATTATATTTCCATCGCGACGAAAAAGCAACGTGACTCGATATGCGGCGTGTCATCGTCAAAAATAATCGGTGGAAGCCATTGCTGGTCAGGTTTCCAAAACTTTTCCACGGGGTAGGTATCGAAACGGCCGTGGAACGTGCGAGCGGAACGAAAAATCCCCGACTAAGGAAACATCCATTTTCCCCATAGCGGTTGCTTTCGTATAATATATTTTGCAAGTTGGCACCGGACACCCTCGTAACGCCAGTGTCGAGCTCCTCCTCCTCTCGAAATTGTCCCCTCCCCCCTTCACTTCTCTCCCCCTCTTTCCCTACAAATGAGAGGGAGGATTAACTCGTTCAAGATTTATTAGCGGCTGTCCTCCGGCGGACCAACAATTTGATCAAACTACCGTGGAATTATGCAGTTTCGTGTAGCTTCCGGCGCGAGTCGTCCCGAAGTCGATGCCGAAACTGCGAACTTCCAGCTCCGCGTTTCGTCGCGCGTGAACCACGCCGACGATTAATGAATTCCCTCGTCTACCCAGCGATCACGCCCGGTTAATTTCGCGTCGGCGACGTTTGCGTTTGCGTGGCGTATTTCGTATTTCCACGGGATCCTCTGGCGGCTCGAGCACCATTTGTTTGGACTGGAACGTTTCAGGATGGGCGAATTTTTCGAAAGTTCCGCGAGAGCAATTCAATTCAGTTGAATTTCAAGTTCGCCGCGATCGAACGAGCTGTTGCACAGTAGGCAAATTGTTCAAAGCAGAACGACGTTCAGAAGGCGAAACGTGGATCTTTATTTGTTAAGAATTTTAGCTTTAGGTTTTGGATTTTTGTGAGAAATTTGTGTCAGAGCCAACTGAAATTTTGGGATATTTTGAAATTTTCAAGGTAGGAGATTTTAGATTTCATACGTCATAAATTTTCTAAATTTTATACGTCCCAACCCTTGAGTGACAACACGTTTCGTCTCGCATTCTAATCTCAAGTTCTGCAACGTATCGATAACACTCGAAATTATCATCATCGAATTATAAAATATTTTTCACTGAGAGAAAAAAGACCGTTCAAGATCGTTGCGTTTCAATTTCACTGATACAAGTTTTCCATTCTAATCGCCATTCTAGCGGCAGCTGCAACGCTACAGATACAGTTGGACGAAAATTAAACGATCCATTTCTAATTTCAGTTTTGCCGCTTGAAATACGGAGGACGACTTTCGTGCTTCGTTACGAAGTAACATCGCAAAAAAGAGAGTTCACAGTTGAAACGACAAAGTATCCCGTATTATCGCGCACCGTGAACACGCAAGCGAGAGCGTTCAATTTTTGATCAAATTTGCGCGCCGCTATGGAAATTGCTTTGATAATTTAGAAATAACAGCGTGCCGTTTAAGGAACATTTTTTTTTTTTTATTAAAACGTTCGTTCCAGTTTAATTCCGAGAACGTTACAAAAATTTATAATGGACAACGTTGCAACGTGTTCCCGGCGAGATGGCGAAAAATATTCTTCGCCCCGGGTGAAATTACGCCCGCGATTGTAAATGTAACAAGCGTGCAAATTGTAAAAAATTCAACTGCGACTGAGTCCGTCTAATTCAGAAATATGACGTATGCTGCCCGGCGGCCGCACGAGAAATTCTCGTAGTTTTATTATGAATTTATAATATCGTTATTAAAGTTTTCGGTACGTTAAAAATACAGTTAACTCCCGAATTACCGGAATCACTCTCCTTTGGTCAATACGAAACGTTAATTAATGCAATATTTAAAATATCCGTTTAAAGTGAACGTAAATGCAAAAGTTTTTACTTTCCTGTTAAATGTCAAGTGAATTTTAATATTAAGAAAAATGTAATATAATTGCAACATACTTAATAATAAATACACGTTTTCTTTTGCGCTTTGACATTTCATTTATAATCGAGTTAATAGAGGATAGAGTAAACGTAAACGAACTATTTTTCTCTCTCTCTTGATGAAGTAAAGATCTAAAATTGCCTCAATTTCCATTCTTTCTCATTTTCAAGCGAGCAATAGACCGAAAAACTGTTTAACGTGACAACCAGTGCAAAACAACGTGAATTTACGTTCAACGGCGACCAAAAACAAACGAAATTCCCGTCAGAAGCTGCGAACGTGCGTTAAGTCGCAATGCAAATAGGTTAATTCGCAGAAGACGCGTTTACAGGCAATATTTTTTCTTTTTCGTCGAACATTTTTCCACGATCTCCCGTGGTTAGGTGGGTTTAAAATTGTCCCATATTTTTTTTGACAGTTAATGCATGGTGGGATATTTTTTGACCCACTTAAAGATGCGTTTCAATGAATTTCATTTAAAATGTTGGTTGCATGGTGGGATTATTTATGCCCCACTCTGTAAGAATTTATTTGAATAATTTATTTATTATTAATTAATATTAATATTATTAATATTATTAATATTATTAATATATTAATATAATTTATTTATTATTATTAATTACTTTTTTTCCATTTTAAGGAACACTTTAATAATTGAAATAAACGTCTTTTTGTATCAAAAAAAATTCCGCATTAATATTATTAATATACTAATATTAATATATTAATATAATTTATTTATTATTATTAATTACTTTTTTCCATTTTAAAGAACATTTTATGTTTAATAATTGAAACAAACGTCTTTTTGTATTAAAAAAAAAATTCCGTGCAGGTTTTTTTTTCCAAATGCCCCTAAGGGTTTATGCCGCCCCCTCCCTCACTTGTCCTTCTGGGGCAATCGTTATCCCAAGCAAATTCAGTTCGCCGTCGCTGACGATAAATCCAGCCTCAGGAAGATCGCGTTAACAGGCGCGTACGCGGATCTCTGAAATCCCGAAAATTAGCAACGAGCGTGTAGCTCGTCTAGCTTCCGGCTGGCGAGCGTCTCGAGCGTTTCGGCGACACCTCGACGAGAAAATCCTCGAGTCAGCGATATGCAAAGCGTTTCTTTTCTTACTTTTTTTTTCCCCTTCTTTCTTCTTTTGGTCGTCCTTCTGCCATGTCTGGTTCGACGCTGTTTGCACAACTTCTCGCGCCGCGTTTCGGCGCTGTTTGCGGACGCCTGCAGGCGCGTCTTCGTCGATTATACACCGACGACGAGGTTTACGAGGCCTCCGATTTTCCGTCGTTCATGCGACGAGTCCAATTACGCGTCTCTCGAGTTGGAAGCGGAGCTTCGACTTGCTTCGCGACACGCGCGAAAGACAAGGGAATAATTGTCGATCCCTTTTGAAGGACAGAGAATGGAGAAGTAACCGAGTCAGAGAGTCGGAAATCGAGTGTTTGACAGTTCGACTCTTGTTCTTGTCAGTCCTGGCCTTTTCTCGTCTCGACGTGAAATTGAAGAAACGTGCGGTTGCAAATCTGAGACGTACGATACTATAGAAAATTTAATCTCTAGATGGTTGATTAAATGGTCGTTGATTCTTAACACATTGGAGACTAACGTCTTGAAACAAAAACTGTTTCCGACAGTCAGCAATATTTTTACTATTATATAATAATGAAAGTGAAAAATATAAGAATAAGAAAAACATTGTTGTTGTTACCGACGACTATGATCGTGTCAAACACTGGAAATATTTTTTTTATCAGACAATCAGTTTGAGTCATACGTAAAATAGTAAAATAATATTTTAAACGTGATAAATGAAAACAATATACTCAAAAAATATAGATTATGATATAAGTAATAAGTAATAATTCTTTACACTTAAAAACTGGAACGAAATAAAATTAAGAGAAAACAAAAAAATCTATAATAGAACTTTCACTTTCTTCATCACTATTTATATTTCGATATCCTGGCTATTCATTTTTAACTTGATCTAACCTCTGATAAATTTATTTTGCATATACCTTACTTTGAATTTAGGTTAATTCTGTTTAGCTAAATTTGTATATTAAGCTGTTTATCGTACGTGTGAAAATTTTGCGTATTAAATTTCTCGTTGATGAAATTCGAAACTCGAAATGAAATTACTTCAACGAGTAATGAAGAATTAGTTTCGTAGATGAAATTACTAATTTCGAAAAGCTGTTTCGAAAAGATACTGGTTTTGCGAACGAGTTGTTCCTCGTCCCAGAGGCGATCGTCCATTTCAAAGATTGTCATGTTCGCCTTCTTACTCTGTCGAATCGTTTAAAAGTTAAATGGCTTTCGCCCGACACACCTCGGAGAAAAACTCGGCGAAAGATAATTTCATTTAATGAAATTTATTCAACAACTTCGACGAGCTGCAGTTTCCGTGCTTTGCCAAAAAAAAAGTCTCCGTTGTATATTGAGACGAGCATGAAATATTCAACAAGATCTCGCAGAAGATGAAGTTTCCCATTGGCCCTGATAAAATCGGCCAACTGGTTCTTATTAGTTTCGAAAATATTTTCACAGAGAAGAATGGCAAGATCCTGCCGCGGCTTACTTAATTTAGCAATCGTCGCTCGGTGACCGAATTTCGAAGACATTGTCGAAGACAGGCGTTGAATTACGCGAGCAGTGAAATAAATCACATTCGAGTTTATGCGCATAATTTCTTGCGAAGATTCCAGAGAATTAAGCGATTTATTTTCCCGGTTTACGTGTACAAAAACAATTCGAATTTATTTCGCTTTCATCGCGCACGTTCGATGACAAATTAACTAAAAATTGCGGCATATTGTGCGAGGCATAATTACGTGCTGAACCTGCATAAAACTGATTCTAAAAAAAAATCGATATTCTGAAAGTAAATTAAATCCAATATCACGAAGCCGCCGCAATATGGCCCCCCCCCCACCCCCTCCTCAATGAAGAGAAAACAGTTCTTTGTATTAATAATTCAATATTCAACAATGTGAAGTTATTATAGCCAGACTGTGGATGTTTATGCATGTTTATACATGCAAAGTAAAGTACTTGTTATTACGCTTGGCAAACGAGACAAAATATTCTTTCAAATTTCTTAAATATTTTTTTCAATATTTATCGTATCTTTAAACATTCTTTGAACATTCTTTAAATATATAATAAATATATTATAATATATATATATATATATATATATACAATATATTAAATATAAATAACTGTATTTTATATAAATATATTAAATAAAAATAATTGTATATTATATATAATATATTAAATATAAATAATTGTATATCATATAAATATATTATATAAATATATAATAAATATATTAAATATAAATAATTGTATATTATATAAATATATAATAAATATATTAAATATAAATAATTATATATCATATAAATATATAATAAATATATTAAATATAAACAATTTAAAAAAAAAGTTTCCAATAATTCGCAGCTTTGGTATGTATTTCCATTTTCTCTCTCGTCCGGTTTTCCATTTCGCGCGATAATCATTTAACCGGAAGTATGACACACATGTTGTCATTGCAAATACCCACAGGATGGAGCGGGGGAATCTAAATTGTTTAGGGATTTCGAGATAACTCGGTGGATGAACTATGCGACGACAGTGATATATGGGTCTTGAATGGAGAGGTTGAGGTGGTTTGTTCACTCAATCTTTAGAGAGCTACACACACACACACACACACGGATGCTGTGATGACTCTGGTTAAATTAATTAAAAAAAAGCACGGGCTCTCTATTTTGGTTGCGATGCAAATACACTGTGAGATATTCCATTGAATTATAAATCACGAGACGACGTTAAACAATCATCATTTGTCTTTATGTCGAAGTTAATTGCTCCGATGATAAATTTTAATAGTTGATAGTCAATTGGTAGTATTCGTAATAATACGAATTCACGTTTTCACGAAGATTGTCAAAAAACTGGAATCGAGGTAGAAAATTGTTTTCTGCCTGACAAACAATTAGGATATTCAGAATTTGGAAATATCTTATAAGAATATTGATATTCCAACGACCTTAAGTTAGAACATTGATCTTTTTTTTCTAGAATCGTTGTTCCTAACCTGAAAAAAGATCATACAGTTTCTCTGCAAAAAAATGCGACGATGTATGGAACATAACTTTTTAAAATTTATATTATATTATAAAAGAAAATTTTTCTACAAAAGGAAATGCGTATATCTATTCAAACTCTATCGTTCAAATTTAATTCATTCTAGTTGCCAGAATCGTTCGATAAGTTCGTCTAACATTTAACAAGATACTTCCAAAAAATTGACCGACGTCCGCAACCTGCCTGATCAGATAAAATCAGATTTTAAGCGAACGATCTGCGCGATACGATCGGCCAGATCGAAACTAGCGAACCGACGAAAAGCATCGGAAGCGACGGAAGGAATCGAAACGGAAGGAGCGTATTCAATTTCGACGGTAGGACGATCACGGAGGAACAGACCGGAGCCAGGTTTGCTTCGCGCCATGAATTTGTAAGGCTGTTTGCTCGCGCGTAATTGCCGAACTTTCCGCCGATCCGGGCAACTTTCTCGATTCGTAAATCACCGTGGCCGTGGAACTCGCTCGGAAAAACTCCGTCCCACGACGAATCGCTCTGTGCATCGTTCGCCTGCCTCGACGCCTCAGCCCTCCCGTTCCCGCCATCTTTTCTCTCTCATTTCCTCCGGCGCTCGCGACGCGCCTCGCCGCTGGAAATCGTTGGTCGAGTCACTCGACTGTCGCTGCGGCTGCTTCGTAAAGACGAAGGCGAATTAAGCACGCGAGTACGCGAGTACCGGCGCGATCTAACGAGCGAATTAAAGAGTCGAATGAAATCTACCCAGGCGGATCTAACCGGTCGCGTGTTTGCTCACAAATGGACTTCCTGCGAGCTTTGAGACTCGAGACGTTCGCAAGGCTGGCTCTTCGACTAACTTTCCTTGGTCGAGCTTGGCTGAGAAAAATCAGCAAGAGTGTATACTCTCTTGTAATAATCGCAGACATAAATAAATGATGGCAAACATTTTGCAAAATAGTTTTTGTAAATTGTTGTGTAGGTTTTTTGTAAATTATCGCACGAGAATGAATCTGAGCTCATTTTAAAGATTAATGATCTTTAACGACTTTGGAAATGCGTCGTTCATTTTATTCTAAAATGTGTTTTTTTTTTTTTTTTTTTTTACACGTAACGG
>NW_025110316.1:0-30229 GCF_011392965.1 Frieseomelitta varia | reverse complement strand
TTTTTTTTTTTTTTTTTTTTTTTTTGCCATCCGCCACCTCGCGCATGGCGTTTCCGCGGCGAGAAGCCGACACTCGTCTGGCTGACAGCGGCGATTGCCTTGTCGCGCGCCTCGTGTAAAAACGGGGATTGTCTCGAAATACACACAGGGGAAGGGGGACGAAGTGGTTTCTAATTGCTGGATAACGATTTATGCAGAGGGGGCCCAGAGGCGTAATTTTTGACTGTGGTGTCGTGAAAAAGGGATCGACGAGAAGATTGGCGGATGTTCATGCGAATTTTACCAGTTTCACGAGGGCAAAGAAAGGTAAAGAGGTTGTTTCAGTTGTTGAATCATTGCGAGGAGTATTCTACGAGAAGTTTCGCGTGCATTCTTGTACTTTCGCGAATGGATGGACAGAGAGAACAACGTTTCCTTTCCAAATAACATATTTATTTTACAATTCACACTCTAAGGCAATTTTCTTTTCATAGTACCGGGACACTTTTTATTTCCAACAATCGGTAATTATCATTCGTTTTCGAACCAAATAAATCGCGCGAATCATAAATCATCGTCACACGTTCGACTTAACACAGCGCGCGCGCGCGCGACTCAAATCGCTATCCTCCCCTCCCCCCGAAACGCGTCGATGATCACCGATGATCGTTATTAACAACAACCACCACGACCACGGTATTTTAAAACGACGACATATAATAGCCGATGTAAATGGAACACGCAATAACGCGTAATCCGTCCGGAGAGTAATCATCGCCGGGCAGAAATTAAATCGAGGGCCCATTGAGCGCACGCGGCCGTGTCTATCGGGCTGCAGTACCCCTGTTCTTCCTCCCCTCTCTCTCTCTCTGTCTCTTTCTCTCTATCGGCAACCCTCTGCGCTCGCATCGCGGAAATTCGCGGCGAAATGAAGCGGATCCGGCCTCGTTCGCGGTTTCTTTGGCCAAGCGAAAGAAACAATGGGGCTGCGTTGCGTACAAAAAAGGGAAAGGGAGGGAGGACGCGTGTCAGGCGTTAGCGGCCTCGGTTAGCCCTTTATCGGCGACCCTCTGGCCCGTGAATTATGGGCGCGAGCAATGGTATTGTCCGCGTCGCGGATATTAAGCGGGGCCGGTCGCGAGCTGCGGTGACGAGCCAGCTGGAAAATGAGGCCTCTGCTCTCGGTTCGACGGCTTGGAATTTAAGAATGGGCCCCGCCGCGACGCGTTAATTGTTCCGCTTCTCGCGCAACCTGAACGTCACTCGCCTCGTTGACCCGCGTGGGAGATTCTCTCTCCCCTGCCCCCCTCTCCCCCCTTTTTACACCTAGCCTGTGTGTTCGACATTGCGTTGTTTGACGTCATTACATCACGTTTTTTTTCATGTTTTTTTTTTCTCGCGTTTTTCGTTTGAGGTAAGTTGTGAATGGCACCGATGACGTTTTTTTTTATTAATTTTCTTTTTTTCTTTTTTTTTTTTTTTTTTTATTTTTTTTTTTTTTTTTTTTTTTTTTTTTTTGCTAGTTGAAATGGTGCAGATAACTGATGATAATTGAAGTTACATCATTGATTGTAAGGATTGAATGTTAATCTCCTAACTGCGAAATTAATTTCTGCTCGCGTAAGAGTAACTTGACTCACGATGACGAAGTGTTTCTTCGTACCCAATTGAGAGATTAATAACTTGATTTAAATAACTCTATCGTATTGTGTATGTATACATTTCAATTTATAAAGGTAACTCTTTATTCTCAATAGTCCAAAATCCATTTACCTTATTCTTTTATGATCGTATCTTATTCTTGAATAAAAAACATCCACTGCTATGGACATCAAGAGAACATATTTTATTTTGGTTCATTGTTATTCGAAAAATTGTTTGAAATAAAATTTGTTCTGTATAATGGCCATCAGATTTGTCTAGGTCAACCTCCACTTTTTTGAACGAAATCACGTATTCTTTTATATATGTTTGCGCATGTGTTAATTGATACAGCTCGACATTCTCCGTAAAGAAGTATTAAATTTATTAAATTCTATATTAATTAACCTATTTTTCTCGAAAATCATTGAATTTTGAATATATCCGGAAACAACGGAAATTTAACAAAGTTTTAAAATTTCTTGATCTGAATATTTGAAGATCAGTGACTTGACGAGAAAGAATGGTTCACAGCAAGTTTATTAGAAGATCATTGCAAAGCTTCAGTTTTCAAATTCATGATGGGTTCAGTCGTAACAAAATTGTTGAATACTTTGAGAAACGTTTGAATTTAGCATGTTTGAAAAAAAGAAACAGCATCTTTACTTTCTCACTTGCTACGTCATGTAAAAACGAATCGGGCATATATCCTGAAAATAAAACTTCACGCTTCAAATTGAATTCAGACACACGTTGCTGCCTAGTTTCTTATCAAATTATAACTATTTAAATTTATCAATTCTTCGAAATTGAAAATTTATAGCCGCTCTCTATCGAAAAATTATCAATCTAAGAGAGAAACATTTTTAATTCTTTTTAATTTTGTTGAATTTATTGAATTGAAGACGACGTAACAATAGTCTCGTGTTCGTATTGCCCATGTCCAAATAATTGCGAGGGTGAATTACACTATATCATTCTCACAGATCAACTTTGCATTCACGTTAAAAATTCACGTAGAAATGCTCTTTCTTTCGTTTCTGTCTGTTGCTCGTTCGTGGGAACGTCGCAGAAAATGGTGAATGGAAACGACGACTAGTATCGAAGGGTTGCGTGAATTAAGGTTCGGTCGTGCATTGTTTAAAGGAGCAGTTAGTCGGGCGATAATTGGTCAAGTTTAGCGCGTACCGGTACCTAAGGCTCTATTTCTCCGGCGTAGTATCGCGATTTACTGACAGTATGCAAGTATAAATTGCGAAGGAAGCTGCCGGCGCATGTTGGAATATTATTTTTGAGTCTTGTTTCTGACCGTAGACGAGACTTTTTCGAGTTAACGAGCTGAAGGAACGTGTTCATCCACGATTTCTCGTATTCCAGATAATTAGCCAGCATGTTGCATGTCCTCTCTGAGAACATTCCGCCAACCTCGTCTTTTTTTCGACACGAGACATTTCTCGACAACGTAATTACCTGTGCACGTATAATTGGATGTTAACCGACTTTTTAATTTTCCTCAAAAAAAAAAAAAAAAAAAAAATCACTGCTTCGTTTGAAACGATAATTGAAGGGTATTTTCTCTGAAAATGAAATAAATACTGGAAAACCGAGGAGGAAAATTCGTATGAGAATATTGAAAACCATACTACCAACTCACTTCCAAACTTGTCGCTCTCAATTCTAAATTTTTATAAAAATATACGATAAAGTGTTTCAATGTTTAGAGGTTTTCCTACATTTTCTATTGATTATTTCCAATTTCTCTGTCTATATATTTTCTCTTGTATTTTCCCAAACTTTGTCCACTGCTTTTTCATTTGTTTCATGTTTTTACTACGGAACAGTGTCACCGTGTTCTCTGGATTATTTTCTAACAAACAATACGAGTGTAAACGTTGAAATGTAGAAAGAAATAGACTATCGTTTCTTTTGCCATTTCTTATCTCGAAAGTAATACGCCGGTACGTTTCTTCAGTAGCAATAATAACAAATGAATCGAACTCGTCCTATCTAAACTGTTTACATACAGCGCGTCGTATTGTCTGGTTTTTGCAGACGTCAGGTTGCGAAGACGGTTTCCAATCGACCGTGAGGGGAAACTCGGTCACGCACGAGCAGTGATTCAAGGTGGCGAACGTGCCGTAGCGTTGAAATATAACCTCGTGAGTAAGTCAGTCAGATAAAGGTACCTCAGCATCGTAGGTTCACCTTTGATCTACGCTCAATTGCGCGTTTGGCTTTTTCTTTCTCTTACCGCTGTCGCGTCTTAGTATTAGTGACACACCGTGTCACTTATTCCCGGAACGCTGACGGAAGCGTTTTGTTTATGGGTAAGAGTAAGAACGTCCTCTGTGCAGGCATTAAACCTTACCAATATTGTAACATATAAATTACAGTTATTAACCGTATGACAAATTAAGAACGCATTTTGCGTTTTTAACGCCAGACGTACCGGCATTTTGTATTTTACGGGTGAATTGAGATAAAAATGTCACGTGGCGAAAAGCCCATGAATGCTAAAAGTTATAATATTGAAATTTTTAAATTAATATATAAAAATTAATATATGAAAATTTAAAGTATTTAACTCTCTACTGAAGCTAAGGCTCCGTTGCTGGGTCATTTTGATTCATACGGATATCCCACTAATAAATATTTAGAGTCATCTCACCGATACTGTACATAGTGAATGATTGCTCGAGACCGAGGTCCCACCGATATTGTACCAACACAGTGACAGACACCCGACTCATATAGGACAAAGTTATATATATTTACTATACATTTATGTCGTTTACTCTCAGGAACGTCTGGTGCAAATTGAGCGAAAGAAGACAAAGAAAAATTGCTCGTTGGCAATGACCACATTGCGTCAACAAATAGAAACAACGGAAAAGAGTAATAGAAAGAACAAACATATGAATAAAAATAGTAAATTAATAATAAAAATAGTAAAATATTAAATATAGTGCTAAAAACTGAAATTTAAATAGTAAATACAAAAATAATACAAAATACTAAATACTAACAACAAAAATAATACTATTATTTAATACTAACTATTAAATACTAAATACTAAAATACTAAAACAATAATAAAGACACAAAAATATGAAATAAACTTTGAAATAAAAAAATTCCAAACACACATCCATCCTGACCACTGAAGCATACGCGATACTTGAAGCACTACGGCACATCCATGAAAACAAATACCAATCAACGGTAATCTATACAGATTCGTTGACGGCAATAAATGCGACAACAAACATCAATAGCAACAAAAAGAACGAAGTCATACAAATGATCCAGGAAACCTAAACCGAACTTACTAATGACCACAAACATATAATAATCACCTGGAACCCGTCACACCAGGGAATCGAAGGAAACGAACAAGCCGACTCCTTAGCCAAAGAATCAACAATCGACCAAACAATAGAAACCAACATCCCAATCCCACACCAAGACCTTCTAGCTTCAACGACCAAAGCGGAAAGAGAAGAATGGAACAGAATTTGGACTACGACAAATAGAACCAAAATACATGACATAGCACACCATTTCTATCAAAAAATACCAAATAACAATCTAAGCAGAAAAGAAAGGATAGCTATGACCAGGCTTCGAATAGGACACTCCAAGATCACACACGAATACCTACTAACCAAAACGGAACCTCCTTTCTGCAACACCTGCAACCTACAAATCACCACCCAGCACTTACTACATGAATGCAGAAAATACCGAAGCATAAGAAGTATGGATTAAACGAAAACACTGCTCTAACCTGCCAGAAACAACAAAAAAACGTTATCAACTATCTAAAGGAGACCCAACTACTAGACCAGTTGTAAAGAGTCAATTTTGACACGTCGCTAAAGACCTCGTAGTCGATGCGACGCTAAACCTCCATTTAAAAAAAAAAATTCCTTCGATTTACACACGCCTTTCTTCCCCAGAAACTGATTTTTTTCGTCCATAGTCGTCGTCACTTCGGCAATTTGGCAAACACATGGCGCACAGCCACATGATGCTCGTGCGTTAGTGCGATCACTAACACAAGCAACTCCCAGCACAGGTCAAAACTGACTCCGGCACAGCAGGCGGAGGGTTAAGTAAATTAATGTCATTTATCAATGCAAAACTGATGTAGAATTTATCGCGGACCAAATTCGTTGAATTTCTTCGCACGTGGTCTTGATTGTTGTAATATTTCGTGTAAGTATAAATACCTCTGTATTGTAAATTTGCTTTTAAAGATAATGAATATCGAGTCTTCATTTTTCTCGACTGATCCTTCGTTGAAATTTTTCGTGTCGTTATAACTTTTTAACGAAGCATTGTATGATATTTTAGTCTTATTTTCATCTGTATAATACACTGACATTTGAACACTAAACTTCAGAATATTATGTATTGATTGCCTTATGATAGCCAGTCAAATGAAATAAAGATACATATTTTTACGAAAGGAATACAAGTAAAATAATCGTCAATTTAACATAAGAAACAATGCACAAAGTAACTTTTATATAATAAGAAAAAAAAATTATATATTTTCACATTCCTTTTTAACGAGATGAATGTTTAGGAGCAGTATGTTTAGTGTTAAATATATCATATTGCAATATATCCTTTATCATATTGCGATAGCATTCACATATATATATCGTAATATGTTATCCTCTTTGAACCATTAATAAGTAAACCAATTATTTTATTACGAGTTATAAGATTATCTGTGCAATACTTTAGTACGATCTAAACACTCGAAGGGTTAGAAACTGATAGATAAGAATACTCGAATCATGGGAGAGGAATGCTACGATCAAACAACTACTGTATATAAGATAACATCGTTTGTTGAGTTATACGATCTTTAGATTCGCAGTGGCATACGTTTTTTTCCAAGATAGGAAACAGAATAGAAAATATTTATGCGTTGGACAGCTGTTGAGAATTGGAGAAAGTATCGTTCTTCTTGTTGTTGATGGTATTCCATGAAGAATATCTGCGATTCACTAACACATACAATATATTTCTAATTGTGTTTCTCAATAAGTTTTTAATTAATTAATTAAATTTGTGAAAGTGATGCTACTTTTACTACAAATATCATAGAAAAAATATGTTTTTGTCATTAATTTACTTTGACTGTCGCTTTGATCTTATTAAATGAGATCAATTTCATCAATGGAAAAATATTCAACAATGTAGATGATCTAGATAACATTGTCAGGTAAAAGATGTGCAAATGTAATATAACATAGAATTAAGTGTTTTTGGGGGCAAAGTGCTACATAAGATTCACGTAACAGTTAACGTGTCATTAATTGACGGATCCGAAGTTAAAAAATATTCGACCTTAAGAACTAGAAATTGGGAATTATTCAACGAATCTAAAGAAGCATTAAGTTTTACAGCTACGTATAATAATGTCTTTCGATATCTACAGATTTTTCAATATTCTCAGATTTCTAATTTCTCAATCTTATGTTTGTTCCACTATATTATTACATCAATCTCTCTCTCACTCTGAATTTCCTTTCTACACTTTAATCATGTCGAAAAAATTCTTCTCTGTTTTTCCACAAACCAATCCCTAGACTCGATCTGAAAAATGAAGAAAACCCATCAGAGATGATAAAGAATTCACGAATCCCCGTGGCGAAATAAGAACGGGGTTCTCGCGCGTAGGAAACTTTGGTCGGTGAACTTTTTCGCGGCTACGTAGCCAGTTGATTTACCGCGAGCAGAGCGGAATGAATCACATTATCGGGCGAGCGGGGCGACGATAGCGGTCGCGAGGCAACAGGGGCCGGAGAAAAAGGAGATAAAGCCGCGGCGACAGGCTGTCTAGCGCGATACGAAGCGAGCGTAAACGGAGAGACACGCGCGTGCCAGCGCGAGTCACACCTGTGCGCGTTGCTCTCGATACGCGTATCGAGTCTCCACTTGTCTCGAGGCCATTTCCACGTCGATCGACGACCAAATGGCCCGAATATCGCGCCATATCGTGAGATACCGACCGCACGAGGATCGAGCGATGATTTACGATGCCTCGGGTCAACCAACAGAGAAAGAGAGAGGGAGAGAGAGAGAGAGAGAGAGAGATACACACACGTGAATAACGCTGATTCACACGGTTCAATTCAGATATTTTGTAAAAAATGTTTCTTCGGATCCTTTTTGGCGATTCAGTTTGTTAGATTTTTGAGATATCAGGTCAGAGTTTGATTATTAGAAGATATTCTTGGAATAGTTGGATAAGAAGATAGTAAATATTCGAATGGTGGTAAAGAATCGTATACTCTCTTCACGCGATTAATTCGGTTGATTTCATTTCATTTATTTGTCGTCAATTGAATCGTAATTCAACTCTTCTGAATTATCATCTTCCGATTCTTCAATAATAAGTAAAAAATTATTGTATCTACATCGAGAAAGGACGTCAAATTTCTTACGATCTCCTCTAGAGATTCGACCGAATTATTCTTCCGTGTCTTTATTCCGCGAAACGAATTCCAAGCGATCGGCGGAAGATCGCTCGACAGCCTTGACCAACGATAAGCAAACACAGCGTAGCGGTGTTATTCATGCCTCTTGGTTCTTCGCAGCTGTGCCAATGCTCGTTGATAGACGTGAAGAGTTGTATTACTCCGTTACGCAACGATCATTGCGCGACGCGAATTATCGTGCCTCGTTTCGCTCTGTGTCTCATTTTTCTCCATCGACTTTTACTCCCCCAAGCTGTTCCCATTTTTCGCCTTTGTAGATCGCAAGGTTCGAACAATTCGACGCGTTCACGCGAAATTTATCGCGTTATGAAACGCGTTGCCATTATCGACTTGTCGAGTGTCGCGGCAATAATGAAAAGAACCGCAATGTTTTTGCAAAGGAAACACGCTCTGACGTGGCCTGATCTTTTATTTATTCGCGAGGTGGTACGATTTGAGTGACGCAACGTAGATCGGAGGAAAAGGAACGTTTCATCGCTGACGGTGGTGCTCGAGACGAAAGGGAATGGCACTTTTTCGAAATAAACGTCGATTTTTAATACGAATGTTAAGAGATGGAATGTTTAATGCCTGGCTTATTAGCGCGATAAACCGGCAACATCGATGCCTGATATCTCGCGTACTTAGGAGCGTCGTTTCATAACCTTCTATGAATCACTACACAGATTGACGCTCGGCTTTTGATAAGAGCGCGGCTTATCGCCGCTCTTTATTACACTTCCTTCATTCTTTCACCTGAACTGAACAGGTTGTAAACCACCGTTTCATCGTTCGTTCGATGCGAAAATTCTACAGCTCTCAACAATGAAACGTAATAGATAATGTGGGTGTAAAGTGTCCTTTGAAAATGATCGATCAAAGTTATGCATCGACTGTCGTTTAAAATAAGAATCCTTCGCTACTTTGATATTATCTCCCCTGTTCATACAAAAAGAAAAATTTGTCCTTTTGTTCCAAGCATCCTTTCATAAAAGCAACGCATTAAATTGATTGCTTTCAATCAATTAAGAATCCTCTCCCTTTCGAAAAGTATAAAAATCTTCGTGTGGTACTGGCAAAAACGCTTCACCATCCTCGCACGATCTCTCCGACTCGCCGCAAAAATATTCAATCGCTCGTTCTAAACTTTATTGACCGCAAAACAGATGACACGATAAATCCATTGTTTTTAATCGATTAAAATTTCTCCTTTTACTCTTCTACTTTGCACTATCTTTCCTAAATTCTGTTCTCTAAAAACCATACGATTCTTCGAAACAAAAATTCTTTACCACCTTACAATTATTATTCAATCATCCCAAAGATATTCCAACATTTCTGTTTCAAAAGATTACGTTGGTCCTGAAACGATTAAATTAATATCCATAGTCGAATATTATTCGAGAGAATTAAAATTATTTAAACGCTCCGAAATTTAGTGGAAAATACCTATAATTATAAATTTATATTTATAAATTTATAAATTTTAGGAGAAAATTTCTCCTTTTACTCTTCTACTTTGCACTATCTTTCTTAAATTCTGTTCTCTAAAAACCATACGATTCTTCGAAACAAAAATTCTTTACCACC
This sequence comes from Frieseomelitta varia, assembly GCF_011392965.1. Lineage (NCBI taxonomy): Eukaryota > Metazoa > Arthropoda > Insecta > Hymenoptera > Apidae > Frieseomelitta > Frieseomelitta varia. Next base: position 20,522 of record NW_025110316.1, on the reverse strand, counting down.
TTACAATTATTATTCAATCATCCCAAAGATATTCCAACATTTCTGTTTCAAAAGATTACGTTGGTCCTGAAACGATTAAATTAATATCCATAGTCGAATATTATTCGAGAGAATTAAAATTATTTAAACGCTCCGAAATTTAGTGGAAAATACCTAATCTTTATTTCAATTTTCAGTTTACATTTGATAAAAGTGGATTCACAGACCAACAAATATAATTCGAGAGTTAAAGTCAAAGTTATTGCAAAGATATCCCAAAATTTGGAGAAAAATATTTGATACTATTCTAAACCGATATCTGACCTTTATTTCAATTTCAGCTGTTCTCGTATAAAAAAGAGGATTCGCCTAAGAGTGTCAAGGCCGTATTTTAATTATGAATTCGCCGGCGCAACAAGCAGCAGCAAAGGGTTAATATTCGATTCACCCTCCGACGTTAAGGAAAAGGACCGGTGCTCTGCTGACAATCCCATTCGAAACAAAATCCGTGAAGCGTCTAATGCACACGAGCGTCACGCATAATTGCTCGAGGCAACGGGACCAACTAGCTTCGGCTCCGATCCCCTCCGAACGGCTTCGCTTTTTATCGCGGCAATTAATATCACTTGATATCCCGGCCAAGTCGCGGCCACCGCGCATAAATTTCGACGCTCGAATAATTCCGTACATAATTCAACCCTTTCGGCTATAAGTCACGTCGACGAGACGAGTGACTCGTTTGTTTCACGGTGGCTCGTCGCTATGCCAACTAACCGGACTAAGAGGCAGGTTCACTCTCCCGGCGTGTGATTTTAAATTAACCCGCGTGTTTTTCTTTTTACCACTTAAGACAGAGTTCTCTGCGCGAAAAACGAAATGTCTATTTTCTTGCTCTTAACGCCTTTCGTGTCCGTGATACGTGATCTGATGAGAAATGAAGCGTTGTCCAGATTCTTCGAAACGTTATAACTTATAAAGAGTTGTAGAAATAATACGCTGAATTCTCTGAGTATGATTCTTTTGATCAAGTTCAAGTTTGTATTTTTTTTTTTTTTTCTTCTTTTTAATTGAAATTCTAGAGAAAGGAAGTATTGCGTGAGATTCTGTGATGTAAGAGAAGTAATGATTTACTTGTTATTAGATCATAAATAAAGAAGGAAAAGTGTCCGTTATAATCTTTAGTAAATAAATAATACGATATTAAATGCACAAAACAATCTTTCATATATAATACGTACGTTTCATTATGTACTATTTACATTCCACAGTATAATTTACAAAGTAAAACGTAGGTAGAGAGGTATTACAAAAAAATTTCCTACTTGCCGATATTTTTACAAATTTTACGCGTAAAGTTTCGCGTAATTCTTACGTATCTTCAAACGTATCACACGTTTCTCCAAAACACATTCGCACAAAAGTTGCCCGTGAAATATATCTCTATAAAGTCTGTGAAATATATTCTTTGGCTCTGACTCTCGTCGTGCTCTCTCGTGGCGAGAGAACGTCGATAGAGATCATGCACTCGAGGCGAATGAAGCACCAGGCCGCTTAACCGCGGCGCGCCGAATAAAAGCACGATTCTAAAAGCACGACAGCACGTGGCACGAATGACAAACGCGCGAGTCGCGTTCGACTCGAGCAAATAAGCCGATTATCCTTCGTGGCTCGTTGCGCTCGTTGCAGCCACGTCTTTCAACTTTCCTCGTCCCTTTTCACTTCATGTTATATGCATTATCCGATGATAGAGACGCTTAATTAGCCATCGCTATGAATCGTCGGCGAGTGACACGCGAGTAATCGCGTTTCTCCACGGGCCATCGTAACATTGTGATTTTTAGGATTACTAATGGCCTCTCCTTGCTTCTTGTTTTATCGCGCTCTCGAGACGCGAGAATATGAATATCGTAATATCGTTTCGGAGCGATCGAGTCTCTAGCCGCGAAAATTTATGCCTCGCAGCATAGTCGTCAAAGTGAGCAGTGAAAAGAAAATATTTTTGTTTGTACGAGCAAATATGTTTTTGTTTGTTAATTTGTTACGAGGTACACGATGTAAGTCGACCAAGGTGAAAATAACAGTACAATGTATTATTTACATACTCTGTATTTCATACTATATAATGTACTAATAATGTACAATGTGTTATTTACATACTCTGTAGATTCATGAAGCACGTAGAACAGATCAACGATTGAATAATTTTTAAAAAATTTATATCATTGTTTAGATTCTATTAAATTATTTAAATATCTTGAATTTTGTAAATCTTTTGCGTTTTTGAGTGTCACATAAAAATCTGCCTCAGGACTGAATTTTTAAATATATCGCTATAAATTTATACATTTACATCACTATAAATTTATATAACTATAAATATAATACATAATTTTTAATTTTTATAACTATAAATATAATACATAATTCAAAATATAATTTATAAATTTATATCACTATAAATTTTACGTCTTACATTTTACGAAATTACCAACCCTTGTAATTGAAAGGCTCTGAAAATAACCTTTGCGATCTACATTGATAAATTTTTCACTTAAATTTTACGAAATTACCAACTCTTGTAATTGAAAGGCTCTGAAAATAACCTTTGCGATCTACAGTGATAAAATTTTTGGTCAATAAAATTCTGGCAAAACTCCAAGCTCCAAAAATGATCAAAAAATCGCAGAACCTACGAAATTCCCCAAATTACCCAAACGCTCGTTTAAAATTAATCCTCGCCACACAACGCGCCCTGTTAACCCCCTTGCTCGTCCCAAACAAAAGTCCCCCAATTCGTCCGCCTTAATTCCACTTTATTTCACACCTTATTCACTTCGAAGCCAGCAACAGCGGTAATATCACGGAGACACGCCAACACGGCGAGGGCTAGAAGCCGAGGGGTCGAAGGTTCCCGGCTTGTTCTAAACTTCCTCCTCACGAGCGTCGCGGAAACGAGCGTTCAAACGTTCTGGCTCGTAAAGTCAAGTCAATAGCTCGATCGCAGGCCCAGGTGTCACTGTGTCGAGCCGTGCAATTACATCCCTGTGAAACGAACAGAAACACGATGAATAAAGAAGGAGAAAGCAGGACTGGCGGATGCACGAAGGGCAAACAAGGAGGAGGAGGAGGAGGAGGAGGAGGCTGATATCCGTCCGCGGTGACCATTGACAGCGGACGGCGGTGACCGTGTAATTATGGCACTTTTTAAAAGCTCCCCGTAGCCCGCACGCGCTACGTCTCTTTATTACGATGCACGGGAGCTGAATTTCGACCCCCGGCGAGGGCAAAGCCGCAAAACCACCCCAACCGGTCCTATTGTCGGGCTTAATAATACGGCGAACGCGCAAAGTGCGGGACTCCTTGCGCGGTACACGCCACTGACACCGTATAATCACATCCCGTCATACCTTCTGGCCATGATTCATACGCGTTACGAATATCAAATACTGGGAAACCGGTGTAAACATCGATGGTATGTGTACAGTACGCCATAGACAGGCGGAGCCGCGCGTCTCGTAAATTTGTTAATTGCAGGTGTTCGTTAGGAGTGTAGCTTATTGGGGATGCGGACGTGCCGCGTCGACAGGAAATTTCACGTCTTAGGAAAGGGGGTTGGTGATCGTTGGATGATTTGGATGAGTTTGGAATTTTCGTGCGAAGGAAAGTATAATATTTGAACAGTTGTCACGGGGGGGATCTCGTGGAATTTTATGCAAGTTCATTGAAAAGAAATAGATTATTAAAAAATCATTTTACGTATATAATATTTTGTGTGTTGTACTATTTTTATTTTTTTCCTTTCATCTTGTGCATTTATGTTTCGTGTATCGTGCAAATTTCGTAAATTCATTTCAATGGGATCGTCGTCGTTCTACGTGAAATTTTTGCACTGACGTTTGCGAAAGGTTTCCGCAAATGCTCTGCAATGTCTTTCATAAATTAGAATTTCATTGGCCAAAACAATGGCTAAAAATCGAGACTGTAAACGAAGAAATTAAAGACTAATTACATATGTATGGAAAAACCGAGATTTCTATATCATGGTTTGTCTTTCACAGAAAATTAAGGATAATCTTAAACAATCCACCTCTAAGAACCCTCGTGTTTCCTCCAAAACAAAAACGCACGAAGCTCTACAATCGCCGAAGAAACCAATTCCTTCATCTCCGCCAGAGGAAAGAAGCCACGACAACAAATGAAATAATTGCATCGCAAAGGAACGCGGCTCCCCTTTACGACTCAATCGCGTAGAAGATGCGCACCGAGTGGCGTGCCTGCAAAACGTCTCCCTTTCGTTTTACATAATTACGCGTGATTCGCGTATTTCACGCGAGTATCGCAAAACCGAGTAGACGAGCAGTCAGCGCCGCGTTTCCACTTCTTGTCCGGGAGGAAACGCAACAGAAACGAACGACTCTCGGCAAGACAGAGCGACGAAAGCAGCTGTACTCGCGTCCTCGAGGACGAATTAGCCCTCGCCGGTGCGGAACGAACGGTTCTGATCTTTCTGCAGGTCGAAACAGGTAGCCCGCAGGGTTTAAACGTTGGGTAGGTAAAACGGTCCGTTCTTTTCTTCTTCTTTCATCGCGGAGATAAAATGCTTCCGAGATTCTCCTTGACGCCTGTGTTTCGGATCTCTGTGCTCTGTGCAATGTTGAATCGAGCTCGTGATCTTCGAGGGATCTTGCACAACTTTCGACTGACCACTGAAGATGGAAATTCACTCGAGATCATCTTCTTCTAAATTAAAAAAATTTGATACAGTTTGATATTAGATTCATCAAAATAGTTTAAGTGACCAATTTATACTTTTTGTTGAAATTTTGTAAATATGAAATAATAAATAATAAATGATAAATGATAAATTATAAGTGATAAATAATAAATTATAAATGATAAATGATAAATAATAAATAATAAATAATAAATAATACTTTTAAAAATTTAAATGACTTTGCTTGTAAAATTTATCGTGTCGCAAAATTTTTCCATTTTTCTGCTTTAATGTTTCTGATGGAAATTTCACGCGTTAGTCGTCGATAGTTTTAGTGTTAACAATAATTTAAATTGAAAAATTAAAATTATCGTCGTTGAATTAGAATTACAATGTACATGATGTTTCATTTGAATGACATTTCCACGTAATTATCTCCTAAACTGTTCGTTACAGAAAAAATGTTTCAAATGAAACTTAACTTGCTTCAAGGAATACATCTTTTGGTGGTCACAAATCTTGTCTAAATTTCATGAAGACTGATCATTTTTTCTTTTTTAATGAAACCATGTATTTTTTTTCAGATGAATTTAATAATGGAATTAATAACAATTTTTCTTACGTCAACGTCAAATCAGCTTTTAAAAAGACATTCTCGGTACACCCATTAATCAGCTCAAACAACAAGTATATACGTTTATATGAACTCTTGATCCCCAATCTCTAAATCCTTTTCCACTCCGATCTCCACAAACACGCTTTAATTCCACATCGCGCTCCGCCAATCGAATGACAGGAAACGGATAAGCGAGAAAGCCAGCAGCCCCGTTCGTTTAATACTTTAATTAAAAAACCAGCCACAGAGAGGAGAGCAAAGGAGGCGTCGATAATCGGCGAGTGTCCTTTGCCCCCTGTTTGCTCGAGTTCTTTATCCGTGACAATCTCGAGGAAAATCCTCAGCTTTCGACCGGCCGCCTAATCCTGTAGCATTAAAACGTCGCCCAACATTTTTTTTCTTTTTTTTCTGAAGGAAAGAGAATAAAAAATAGCGAAGCACGCACGAAGAGACGAAGAAGAAACTCTGTTGCACTCAAAAAAAAAAAAAAAAAAAGAAAAAAAAATGGCGGCGAAGCCTCTTTGAAAAATGCGAAAGTAAAAGCGGTTCGTAAGGAATGATTGGCAAGTGACTCGAGGAGGCTCGAAAGTTAACCACTTGCGCTGGCAACTGATTGCGGACCATAACGAGTGACCAAACCGTATACAATAATTCGTCGCTTTCTTTTTGAACTCATGTCGATATGATATCACTGGACAGAAATTATTGAGAAGTAATATATCTATTATTTGTTTCACTTAAATATACTTTAAACTGAGAAAATGTTACAATTTTGGGACAAAATATTCTCGACGTGCGTAACACGTCATTCGACGTTATTGAAATATAAAATAAATTATATTATATTGTAGACTATTATATTATTATAATAATATTAATATTATTATATTATATACTATTATATTATTATAATATTATTATATTATATACTATTATATTATATTAATACTCTGCCTATATAAAGGCAGTCGCGATAGATGGTTGGCAAGTGATGAAACGCAACAGCTGAAAAAAAAAGAGAGTATAAAATAAATATAAAATAAATTATATTATATTGTATACTATTATATTATTATAATATTATTATATTATATTAAATTATATTATATTAATACTCTGCCTATATAAAGGCAGTCGCGATAGATGGTTGGCAAGTGACGAGACGCAACAGTTGAAAAAAAAAGAGTATAAAATAAATATAAAATAAATTATATTATATTAAATTATATTATATTAATACTCTGCCTATATAAAGGCAGTCGCGATAGATGGTTGGCAAGTGATGAAACGCAACAGTTGAAAAAAAAAGAGAGTATAAAATAAATATAAAATAAATTATATTATATTATATACTATTATTATATTATATTAAATTATATTATATACTCTGCCTATATAAAGGCAGTCTCGATAGATGGTTGGTAAGTGACGGAATGCAACAGTTAAAAAAAAAAAAAAATAAGAAGCAAACGAGTTACACCCTCCTTCGCCTCCTCTTGTCCGTAAAATCGCGAAGGACCCGATCAGAAAATAAAAGCGGCCGCGAAAGAGTGGTTGGCAAAGGGATGAAACACGCGGCGAGGAGGCGCGTGAGTTGGAAAGGGCGAAATAGGGAGGCAAGTCGCGGGCGCCCCTGGGCGATGATACGAAAATACTGACACGCGGCCGAGGATTGATCCGCGACACGTGCCGTCAATGCTGCAATCAACGTGGCTGACTGACGTTGCACGAGACGAGACCCGCAGCTCGATGCTTTATTTATGAACGATTTGAAAGCCTATCCGCTGGATCTGGATGGGCCAGTGCATCACGTTTTAAAAGGGAGGATCGCCCTGTTTGACGATCCGATAAAGGGCATCGGTGATTCCTTCTTTTTTTTAATGAGCGGAATACACGTAGCGCCCGGCGACGTCGCTGAGGTTTTCATTTCATAATCTGATCGGGAGGTGTTTATTCGGCATCGAAATTGCGAAATCGAATTGTATCGCCGCGCTTTCAGGGGTGCTCATAAACAGCGACACCATTGATCAAATATGTCGCGCATGCATATGGAGTTTATCAGTTGAGGGAATTATTAATTTTCTATCAGCGTCGGAAATGTCAATGTTCCTTAAATCTTTTGAAGAAGTTTGATTATGTATTCCGGGTATATCATTCGTTTACTTGATAACAATTTATCATTGAATGAACACATATCTTTCAATCTTCGTAATTAAATTTTAAACTTGATTGTATTGTGCGCTCTAGGTATATTATGAGCTTATTTAATGACAAGTTGTTTAATAGCAATTTACCATTGAACGAACATATCTTTTAATCTTCGTAACTAAATTGTAAGTTTGATTACGTATTCTAGATATGTATTATTAATTTACTTACTGAACGAATATATCTTTCAACGAAATTGTAATGTTTGCGAGAAGCAGAGAATTGCTTACCAAACGATACAAAGATCACTGTACGATCGCGTAATCCGTCAGTGTCAGGATTTTCAAGTGAATCTCTCAAACATTTTCAACAAGCTCGTGGAAATGCATCGACAACATTCCGCATATAAAGTCATAAATCATCGAAAGTGAAACATCAGAATTAAAAACATTTAAAACGGCATTTAGAGCGGCGAGTAAAGGGACAATCGATCACAGGCGCACGGTTCGACGCTCGGTCCACAAAGGGCGGTGTCTCGATTGGACTCGGTTTAAAAGGGAGGGGAAATCTCGGTGGCCACGACAATGAAAGGTCGGGACAGGGATATTTTCCATCCCCGTGATATCCACTTATCCGTGGCGGCCAGCGAGATCCCGGTGGCGCGATGACGCTGAGGAGGACGCGTGGGTCGCGAGATTCTCATCCTCGCCTCTCGAATTATTCCGTCCATCGAGGGGAACCGATGGAGGAAGAGAGAGGGCCAGTTTCCAACGAGATCTATGGCGGTCCGGCTTCTTTTGTCCGCTCGAATTGCCATCCCCTCCGCGACAAAGATGCCTCTAAATTGAAAAATCCATCCGTGAAACGGGAGGGACGAGTCCTGGCCACTCGTGCGATATCGCCACCGTAAACGTAGAACACTCAAAAACTGGCCTCGTTCAACTGGCCTTTCGTACGTACGAGTCCTCTTGACCTGACCCTCGCCGGTCGCGCGTCTAAATTCTCTCTTCTGAATCGGGTAAGTTATAGATAACCTCTTGCGCTGGACCGTGCCACGCACGTCGATCGAATTCCTTTCTCCCAAATTGCAACATTTTCTCAGTTTTCAAGTGTATTTATACGTAACCCAGGCGAAACAACTGACAAGTCTGTTACTTCTTCATAATTTCTATCCAGTGACATCGTACCGACGAGTTCAAAAGGAAAAGAAAGCGACGAATTATATTGTATACGGGTTCGGTCGCTCGTTATGGTCCGCGCGAACCAACTGCCAGCGCAAGAGTTTGAGTTTGAGTTGAGTAAGTACACTCAAACCACTTGAATCGTGGTCGAACGTCGCGAAGGAAACGAAAATTGAAGGAAATATTCGTTGCGGAGAACTTGGAAATTACGTGGAAGACGTTGAGATGTTTGTTCTAATTATAAACATGTTCAGTTGTCGATGCAATGAAATGTCGAAGCATGTATAATGTGAAGTGCACACGAGAAATTTAGGAAAAATTTATTTGATTTTTTCGTAAACTTAAAACGATATTACTTTGAGCTCTTAAGAAACGGGTTGGAGGAAATTTGAAATTGATGTGGTGATTTAAATTAATTCGAAATTAATTCGGAAGAAACTGAAATTTCTCAACATTTTCGTCAAACTTTAACTTCAAGTGACCTGATTAATCAAGACGAAGTTTCTTAAAAGTTTCAAAAGGCAGCGAACAGAACGTCATCTCTTCCTCTTCGTTCTTCGATCCTCCCCTTTTTCTTCCCTTCGTTACAAAGCCACAGGGTGTAGTATTACGCAAGGAGGATATTGGACCATTGTGGAGAAAAATATATGGCTAAATAGAACGGCGGACGCGATGTTTTATGGTTAAACGGCGAGCAGGAATGTCTGGGAATTTATGTCTTATTCGGTGGGCCGAACTCGGTCTACCGTGTTATTGATCCTTGATTAACTCGGACCCTGGAATCCTTTTAATTTGCCGGAACTACGAATGTGCGCGAATAACTCTGGTTTTTCTCGATTGATAAACCGCATGTGCGATTGCTTTTGCCCTCACGAACTTTCTAAGTATGAAATACGCGAGCCAACAATAAGTATTATTGGTTCCTTTAGAAAGCTCGAAAGAACGAATATAAGTTCTTATCTGATTCGTACTCACTCGTGATTCATACTAACCGTCGTAAAAATAAAATGTAAAAATATTAAAAACGACGATAAACTTCTGATATTAAAATTACGAAAATTTTAATAAAGTAAAAATTTTGTAATGAAATTAGTAAAATAAAATTTAGACAGTGTTTCGTAACCAATGCCAAGTTATGATTTTTCAACAAAATCACGTTTTGTTTCGCGAAAATATCAAAAAAGTAGAAAATCACAATAAACAGGAAATCAATTCTTAATCTCTGTATCTCTTAAAAAAAAAAGAATTCTCCCTCTCTGTGACGATATTACAATAAATAAAACTCCTCCAAAAAATAAAACTACCTCCTTTTTAAAAAAAAAGTAATCTTCCTCTCAAACAAAGCATCCAATTTCACCCCAACCCTCTTCTCTAAAAATATCATACTCTTTCTAGCAATATATAATGGCAAGGTTCCACAATAAACAAAACCAATCCTCATTCTCGTTTCAAACATCAAATAAAGCATTCGATCCCCCATGGATCGAATCTACGACTATATTCACCCCAATTTCCCCAAAAACCACCGAGCAAAAACTCCTCATCCATCAATGCAACAAAAAATGCTCTTCCGCCGATCTGCTCGCTCACCGAATTAACGCGACGTCCCCCACGTATCCACCCCCCACACCCCCCACCTGGAGGTATCTAATTATTTCAATCCGATCAGTAGGTAACACTTGATCGAATCCCGTAGCCTCGTTGAAAACTCCCGGTTTCCCTTTCTTCGCCGTAACCTCACCTGGTTCACCTGCGTCGCATTTTTCACGGGGGATTAGTCGCGACGATCGCGTTTCCCCCCTTTTGTCATCGCCACCGGTCCGTGGCGTCTTTGCTCCTTTGCATCGGCTCCAATTCGGCGAGGATTTGTTTCGGCACTTGGGGTGTGGTAAGCCGACATGAGACCAACGCTCCCGGCACCGCTCCTAATAACGAGGAATTATCGCCGCGATACAATGAGCCCACGGGAAATCCTCTTTGATGTCTACCACGGAAAATAATACCACCCTAATAGAGTGAGATTACCGGCTACGTCGTCAACGACGACGACGACGACGACGGAAGAGTAATGCGCGTCGCCACACGCTCCTTTGCAACGACTTGGAATGGTAAGCGTTTATCCCTGATTTGTGTGTTCAATTTCGACCAGGAGAGACGTGGCTGGGAATTGGGTTTCAGAAGTTGCATGCCCTGTGGAGTGACGCAATCTTTGCTCTCGGCAAGGGAATTTTTAAAGCGTGGGATGATAGAAGGGATCGTTGCGTTGGAAAGGAATTTTAAAAATAAATGAGCAAAATTTATTTTGTACTTTTTGTATCAGGGTTAATTAATTAATTTATTTTGATAATCTCGAAAGTAAATTATCTATAATATATATATATATATATAATTCTTTTTGTAAAATGAAAAAAAATAAATATATATTTATTTAGAAATTAAATGTTTGTCATATTTATTAATATCTAGTTTTCTTAAAAAATAAATTTAATTTACATATAATATGAAAAATTTTGGAATAACACGAGAGAGAAATACCTCTTCTTTAAATTTTTAACTTATTCTATTATTTCGTAGGAATATCCACTCACGAATACAAATATTAATAACAAATAAATACGACAAATATAGTTTCAGCGAATTTTAATTCACTTTCCTAACTTTATCGTATTAAATGAATCACTGCGAGGACTCACCCCTAATTTCCAGTCTCGTCTATAAATATCATCACCTCACAGATAATTTTAATATCACATCCTTTCACTAAATTCTAATTCATTCTTCCGACTCTGTCACATCTTAAATAAATCACCGGTGTGGAACCAAGCCCCCAATCTCTCGAATTAAACGTCAACGTCTGCCACAAAGCGAGCCGAGAGTTACCCTCCCCATTGGGCCAGCGATACAAAAATCACCGTTTCAATTACGTTTGAAAAGCCGTGTCGAAGGACCCGTTCGATTGCCACGAACAATGTGTTGCGTGCGCCTGCAACCATGCGCCTCCGCATATCCAGCCAGGCGACATCGGATGTATCAGAAGGCTAATTGTCTTTCGCTGTCAGTTGCACCCCCCGGTTCCGCCTTGTCCGAGGCACACGGCCCTCCGGGCTACGGTGATCGCTGGTCGACTCTTGGGCGCGAGGCACCGCCTCGAATTACACGCTGGAAAGGATAAAATAATTACACGTCGTCCCCTTCTTTTCCTGCGATTCTTTCTTTCTTTCTCTTTTTTTTTTTTTTTTTTTCTCCACCGCCTTTTTCGTTTCTTTCTTTCTCGATCGAGACAGACCGCGCGCGTGAACCTCGTGAGGGAAAGTTTGGGGAGGGGAACGCGTGCTGGGGACGTTCGGAATTTCGCGAGAGAAATGGGCGCTCCAGAGAGAAGGGAATTTGTTTTACACGGGCGTTTGTTTGCGTAGTATGTAGATCGTAGGGCTGATTGCGGCTGTCGTACTGGACTTGGAATGGTCGTGGAGAGTTTGATTGAGATTTGATTTTATTTATTTGTACGGGATGTGTGAAAATTCGTAGTCGAGATGCACAGAACGGAAGAGTAATCGGCAGACGGCGTAAAATCGGCAAGCTGACAGTTGAAACACGAATTACGACTGATTTTAATAATTTATGAACTGATATCAATGATTTGGCAAGTCGTAACATATAGATTTTCCTTCAAGCATAATAATTAGATAATTTGTAGTATACTAATTACTAATTATTATATATAGTTTTATAATTATCAGATATCTATAACTAGGATAATCTTACAATTTATCACTCAATTTCATTAACATTATTTCAATATCCAATGATGAAAGAAGTTCTTCAAAATTGAGCAAAACATGAAAGAATCACTGTCAACACATACACACACACACACATATTATTTCTGATCTTCATACATTATTATAACTTTCTTTCTAGATAACTATAGAAAGTTTCTTTATGAATAACTATAGAAAGTCTTTCGATACGTCGAGACGAGAGGAAAATTGAAACATAAAAATTCGAAAATCGTAAATTATCGTAATTTATTTTACGGGGGCGATAGATAGCGAGTATGGTTTCGTCGAACGACTTAACGGAATATCTATATTTTGCCGATGGAAACGATAACGGACATGGTTAAGGAAATGGAAGGGTATAATTATGGTGAACGCGAAAGTGCCATTTAGATGAAGGATAGTTTTAAACGAGAGATGCACGGTTTTTAACGAGCACACTAGCGCGGCATGATAACGCTAGTTGCCCCTTATGTCGGTTAGCGAAGGAAAGGGTTGACTGTAACGCGTTATTATGCCGGTTTGCATAATTCAATTCTTACCTGCCCGTCAACTTTGATAAATACGTACCTGCGCCGCTATTGATTGTTACCTGTCCCCCTGTTCCGCGTCGCGGAAATTGTCGCCTTTCTCTTGTAAAATAATCGCGGGCGAGTGAAACGTGCAAACGCAAGGGTGCAACGAGTGATACGTAACTGCGTGACAGTGTAATTTTTCGAAAACGTGGATTTAACGTGGAACTGGTGTCCAAAGGGAGAGAATTCAGGTGTCTGTTCAAACCACGAAGTATCAGGTTAGCAGACTGATTATTATTTAGAAATTTGTTATTTATTACGTGAAACGAAAACTGTAGGATTAAACACGATTTTGGGTATCTTTGCTAAAATATCAGTCGATTTATTTTGAAATATAAAAATCATCCCTTTTTATATATTTGTATGATAAGCAATCAGTAATTAAATTATAATTGATAGTCATTTATTTGTTATTCAAAATTGTAGCTCCACATCCGCTCCATATTATTGCGCTACAATTTGCAATTAATCACTATTGTTAACATCATCAAATTCTCTTCTGTCTCCTCTTTATTCTTCCTTAATTAATTTCGCAAATTTATTCAATCAAGTTACTCTTCGTGCGATCAGTTTAAATAAAACAACTCAATAAATTTGAACGGACCGCATCCAACTGATAATTTATTCCATAAATAATCAAACATTACCACAACGTCACTCTATATTCCCCTAATGTTAAATGAAATGAAACAATTTAATAAATTCAAGCACCGCACCCAAGTAATGGATTACGCCAGAAATAATTAAAAAGTTACTACAACATTGTCTTTCCGCCAATATAAGCTTATTTAGATATCTTCTCTAAAAAAAAAAAAAAAAAATTAAAACTTCAAACCATCAAACTTTAAGAATTATCACAAAATTCCTTCCATCTCTATAATCTTACTCTCACTCTTACACCTTATCTTAAGGAAATCAATTCAGCGTGAAAGCAACGAATAATTTAAAATTATCACCTTTTACTCGCGATTTGATTAAAAAGGAAAACATGATGCGTTCAATGAATATAATTTACTCATGGTCGAACGTAATTGCAACAACATGTTTCTCCTATCTCGATCCTCTTCAACTCGTCACTGACGTGTTTCTCTCTACACTCTACGCTGCTCGTCATCGTTTTCCATCCTGTTTCGTGGCGTCTCGCACCTGTGCACAGGTACACTGACGAGCCCGGCAGCGAAGCAGGAAATCGAATCGAGATAAAATACAATTTATCGCGGCGCGTAACTGAGACATAAAGCGGCTCTCGCAGATTCATTGGACAAGTTGTCGGTGCTCTAACGGCGCCCCCATGCTGTTCCCACAAATGGCGTCTCCGCGCCAGCAACATCGCGTTCGCCACTTCCTGTTATAAGCGGATCGCGCACAGGTGGATAGAAAATTCGCCGATCGGTGCTCCACGCTGACGAAATAAACGACTTGTTGCCTCCTGTATGTGCCGGACCTAGCCTGGATAACTGATAATCCGCGAATATGCGACGCACGACGGAAGCCTGACGCCTGGTTTACGCGATGAAAAATTGAAATTTCCGATGTTTTATCTCTGATAAGCTTGAAATATCCTACACGCTCTTCGAGAATGGATTTATACATATAATTAGAATTCACCCATAGAGGTATTTTTTGCTTGTTTTATGAAAGATGAAGCTCGAACTGACCAGATTCTCTCGTCGTCATTTCCTTTTTCCTGTAATAATTGTCTTAAAATCGTTCAATCTTTCGATTGACAGCTTGCAAAGATGTGAATTTCAAATTTCGTATTCAATGAATTTTGTTACCTTCCGCTCAAATTTTAATAGCTTCGAAAGCACCTGGCACAGTGATTTTCAGATTATGCGTAATCGCAAATTTTTGAGCGTTGCAGCTTTCTCTTTCTGGCGAGCAGTTTATATTTATTTGTCATTAATTAAGTTACTTGGTGTATTTCACGCAAATTCTCGTACAAGCTCGAGAGTTTGGAACATTCAACGAGTTTCAGGGAAGGCCTGTACTCAATTAGTATCGAGTTCATTGTGGTATTTGCTTAGGATTTGCTTGTTTTATCGACCATCGTTTGTAGCTACGACGGTGTGAGCGTGAAACTCGAAGGAAATCGAAACCGAGAGATCCTTCTGTCGTCAGTTTCCTGAAATAATATATATATATATATTTTTATTATTAAACAGGGATCGCGTTAAATCTATATATGGCGTATTTTGTGCAATTACTTTTGGGAAAAATTCCATGTTCTCCTTTTGCCAAACGTCCGGCTCCGACTTTAAAAAATCGTTTTGTAAGCTATTCGTCGACGGTTCGATGCTCGATTCTCTTTCGCTGGGAAAGACGATGTCGTTGCTACTTCTTACTGTATCAAATCTTGGATATTCTCTCTTCTCGTGATATTCTCGATACTTTGTAGGTGGAAACTGAATTGTATTCCGCGCTGGACTGTTTCGAACGTGTCCCTTCCAATTTCCAGCGACTATCCTCTCCCTCACCTCGATCCTCGAATAATCGTTGACTGAACAAAGCCAGAAATTTACAAAATTTATTCAATCCTCCTCGTTATTATCGGGCATAAAAAAAGAAAAATATATAATTTGTACGATACGACAAAATCACAAAAAAATCCCAATTCCTCTGATTATCTCACCTCGTTGGCCAGGAATCCTGTCAGACGTCCTATATTTCCCTCCCCGAATCCTGTTGAAGAGGTTGAAGAACCCTCCGTTGTAATTATTCAGATAATAAACCAAGCCGTACGCGTCCCTCGGACACTTTGGGAACGCCTCGTAGCACGCCACGGAATTTCCTCGGTTGCCATAACCGAGTATCATCGCTCTGCCGAAGTTCAGCAACGGGGACGTTCCGGCGACGTCGATTTTCGTCAGCCAGCTGAAAAAGAAAGGAGAAAAATCCATCGTGAGTTTCTTTCTTTCTCTCTTTCTCTCTCTCTCTCGATGTTCCATTTGAGAAACTGTGTTCTTGTCGACTTGATTCTGCGGCCACGTACTCCGTGAAAACGTTCCGACCGAGGAACTCGAAGAAGCCGGATCCCTGTTTGCCTAACGATCGTCCAGGAAGTTTTCCGCTCGCCATCTCGCAGAGTATCCTCGGGACACACTTGTAGTCGTCGTGGCTGGATATCGTGGACAGGGCGTCGAGGAGATTCAGCTGGAATCCGGGGGGAGGGCCGACCGTTCCGCTCGGATAATTCGATTGCTGGTAGTCGGAAGTCGAGTACGCCGGAAGGGAGCTGCCCTGATGCGGCTGTAAGCAGAAAAGTTGCGGAATTTTCCTGCGTGGACGCGGGGGAAACGTGGACGTCTGGGATCATTGATTGCTTCCTTTCCTCTCGTGTCAAATATATATCGAGGAGAATGGGACTTTACGCAACGGTATTTAAGTGCTATAGAACTAGCTGAGTGTAATATCCTTTTGACATATTATGGAAACGTTATTTGGAAGATTATTATCAGTATGGGAATAATTAATATAAGAATATCGCTTGGATTAAATTACAATGTTTATGGATGGACAGTTAGCGGTAGTAATTTTTTTCATTAATTTCTTAAATATGACATTTTTGTGATATTAATATATTATAATAGTATAATATATATAATATAATATGCTATACATATATAATAGTATATTAATATTAATATTATTATTAATATTATTTATTATATATATAATATTCTTATATATATATAATAGTATAATATTATTTTATGAAAATATTATTTAGGAGAAGAGAGAGAGAGAAAGACAGATCAATACCAGTAAAATTCCTTTTATATAAATTTTTTGGGAGATAAATAATTTGTATGATTGAAATTTAACAAGAGTCTATAAATAGTCATGTCCATGATAAATTTCGTTCATAAATAAGTGGATTAAAGTTTATTTGATCGAGGGACTGATTGAAATTAAAATAACAAATGAATATTACCGAATAAATGTAAACGGAATTCTACTGATTCTTTCATCACGATAATACTTTTATGAGATCTCAAAATTATTAGCATCTTAAAAAATTTCTTTCATTCTTTGCTCTATTTTATTTCTCGAGAAAAACATTAATTGTCAAATTCTGAAAAGCCCTTCATAACGAAAGGCTTTCGTTTTTTAAGAACGAACGTTGTGGTTCTCTCTCAGGGTGGTAAAATTTGGAAAAACAAACAAATAAAAAGTCGAATTTCGTTCCTCTTTGTCTTGAAACGCTTATTATTATTGTTATTAAAGAACATCTATAGTTGAAATTCATTTACCGCGTTTTCAATGATACTTGTAGCAAAAAGATCTCGATCAAATGTAAGTATTGGAAAGTGTTCGGAAACACTTGAAATCTTTTAAATATGAAATACGAAGTTGTTTGAAATGTATGAAAAATTAGAATTGGAATTACTCTAATTAGAGTCTCACGCGCGAAAGATCTCGATGTTTTTAAATACGTTCAAGTGCCATGACTGCGTTTGATTGAAAACATTTTACGAGGTACATAGTTGTATCACACATATTGCTTTCGTAATAATCGTTAATACGTTCAGCTCTTTACGAGGAGTTTTTCGTACGGCAACGTGCGCTAGAATATTAAATTTCACGAGGTAGTTCGTTATTAATTTAGGAAAGTTCCGATCAATAAACCATCGTATAATGGCATTCACGATGTTTTGCACGCAATTTTGTAACGAAATGATCCGTGAATTATAAAGAACTCAATAACAACGATCCCCTTTTCCCTCCAATACAAATGTTTCTATAAAAATGTTTCTAAAAAAATTTCAATAACGCCGTTCCGAGTCTGAATAAAGGTCTGACGAGCGAATAAATTTCAATATCAAACGTACCGTGACAGCATTGTTAAAAATACTCGAGAGAACGTCCACGAAAGAGATTTGCCTGCCCGTGGATCCGTCCGATTGACCTTTCCCGCCTGTCAGCCCGTCGCTTTCTCGATCAACGAGATCGACAACCAATTCATCGATGCACCTACGGCGACGAACAACGTTTTCCACTTGAATCGCTCCATCCACTGTTCTCTCTGCGTTATTAATACGCACGAATGGTACTTACCTTAATAAGTCCGTGGCGTTGTAATTGCTTCGTGTTTCGTCAAAATCGCAAGAGTCGTCGCGCTGGACCTCGCGACGAATCCTCTGAAATTGCTCCTCCGCGCGAACGCGGATAAGTAGAGCGCAAATGAAAATAAATTCGAACGTCA
This sequence comes from Frieseomelitta varia, assembly GCF_011392965.1. Lineage (NCBI taxonomy): Eukaryota > Metazoa > Arthropoda > Insecta > Hymenoptera > Apidae > Frieseomelitta > Frieseomelitta varia. The sequence continues at coordinate 2,324 of NW_025110316.1, read as the reverse complement.
TTCCACGATTTTTCATTTCCTTTCGATCCATTTCAGATAAATCAAATTTCAAAGACACTTCTTCGACGTTTCTCGAAGAATATCACCATCGCCCGTTTTTGTTATATATGCTTCTCCTTCTTCAATTTTCAACGTCAAAACCGAATCGCGGAATAGAGTTTCGCACGCGAGAGGCTGAAACGGTCGACGACGATAGTTCCCGTTGAAACGGCACTTTGTCGCGATCGCCTGGCAAGTGTTTCGCCTCGCGGATGATCGTGTCACAGTTCCACGGCAACTGGAACTTTCTTCGAAAGCGTTCCTCGTACACAAGCTCGGCCGAATGAGGCGTAGGTAGGAAGGAACGTCATCGTTCTGCTACTCTCACTTCGTGTGACCGTTTTTCGTTGCCCGTACGCGCTCGTGGTTCAAGAAAACAAAATAACAATAAGCGTGCTCGTTTTCTCAGTAGATTTTATTTTCAACAATCAACACAATGAATTAATCATTCGAGTGACATTTGTTCGTTGCTCTGGTACTCGAGTGACATTTTTTCATCTTTCTAATGTTCTTTTGGAAATTAAATTTGAAAATCGTCATCCCGTATTGTGCGTGAATGCTCAACGCTGGAGATACCGATACAGCAGTAAGAAATTTATAGTAAATAAATCATAGTAACAGGCGCACGTTGGCAAGGCAATAAAATTTTTTATGCCTCCAGCGTTGAGATTCTCGTATAATTTATTCTCGTGTAATTTTTTCGTTTAGGTACGTGCATTGGAAATCTATTGAAATGAAAGAAACGATTATCTGCAACATAAGTTTCAAATTGATTAGAAAATTGACCAAAAATTCGGATTTACATCATACAGCAAAGTTCACTGTAAGTGATTATTCCCTCGTTCAAAAACATCTTCACAAAGAAAGTAATCCAAAGAAAGAAAAAAAGTAAACGTTAATATTTTCCAATTTCGTCAACTCTATTTATTACATTTCGCCGACAATGAAGTAGGATAACTGATCGCTAAACTCTCTGTGTTGAAAGAAACTTGAGGTAACAAAGCGGTTAAATTCACGTATGCACGTATCCAAAAGTCATCTGTTCGACCTCGTCCTCGCGTTTTATGGAACCCAGGACTGCCGTCTAGCGAGGATGAACGATCCTCTCGTGGATGGAAACCGGCGAACACGTTCTCGACGATATTTACAATCTGTACAGGGACTCGTAAACGGTTACGGTTTACAGTTAATCCGAGAGCGTAGCCTCGTCGCAGCCTCTCCCTCGTTTCGCCAGCTGATGACAGAGTCGCGGGCTTCCTATGATGTCGCCCAGGAACACGCTCAATAAATAATTCTCCTTCATCGGGTTCGGCGATGATTTGTACTCGCTGTAAAATCACCAATCCACGGGAACGTTATGTACCATCTAATGAACTCGATTGTGAAAGCGTTACGAGCCCGAGTATAGTAGCGTGGAAGTGTAAATCGCTGCCGGTGTGTAGTATCACGTGTGTAGAGTAACTGGATCGTGTCTTTTCTTTTTCTTTTTTTTTTTTTTCTTTTTTATCTGGTACGGTAAGAAGAATAGCGTCGGATCGTTGCTTGGTCGACTCGCTCGTCGAGAGATTACAGAGAGATTTATAGGCGCGCGGTGAATACTGAAACCGTCGTTACTCGGTCTTGGTACGATTTCTGCGACCTAATTCAGACGTCTTTATTTTGTTTCAAATTTGATATCTTCGATTTATGGGGATTTTCCGAGAATTATCCTAGATGTTCTACGTTGGAGATTTTTGAGAATTTTTTGTCCCATTTTCTCAGTTTATACCAAATAATAAGTTTATTACTTCTTAATAATTTCTATCATACCGGCGAGTTCAAAAGAAAAAGAAAGCGACGAATTATTATATACAGTTCGGTCACTCGTTATGGTCCGCGAACCGGTTGCCAGCGCAACGGTGTTAAAACTGAAGCTTTAATACCAACTTTTAATGATTAAAATATATCCATCTAGACGATCAACCTTTAAAGTAAAATAATAATCCTGAAGCAAGTATCATACCTTTGATAATAATTTCTCTATTAAAAAATCTCTTAAATCAAATATTCTTCTCCTACGCAAACCAAAATTCAGCTCCAAAACAAAACGAAGAATAATTCAAACGCGAAATCGTGTTAAAAAAAATCTCTAAACCAACAACTTGACTGTCTCGCCCTTCTCAACATTCTCCTCTAAATTAATTTTAACAAAATTTACCCCAAAACAAACCAAAAACAATCCAAATGTATCTCAAAACACACAGATCCAACCACCAAAAAAAAAAAAAAAAAAAAAAAAAAAAAAA
>NW_025110315.1:246677-272697 GCF_011392965.1 Frieseomelitta varia | reverse complement strand
ACATATAAGTTTAATATTAATTAAATAAACTTTTCAATTTTTATAATATATACTATTCACATTATCTTTCAATTTTTTTTTTATATACTGTTATATTACAATATTTACATTATCTTTTTTACTCCTATATTTTACGGAGACATTCTCTCATATATTCATCGAATAATATTATATTTATATATTATTATATATATATTAATTTAATTTAATAACATATAAGTTTAATATTAATTAAATAAACTTTTCAATTTTTATAATATATACTATTCACATTATCTTTCAATTTTTTTTTATGTACTGTTATATTACAATATTTTACATTATCTTTTAATATTTTTTCTTTTTTTCTTTCCTATATTTTACAAAGAGAATCTCTCATATATTCATCGAATAATATTATATTTTATTATATATATTAATTTAATTTAATAACATATAACATATATTCATCGAATAATATTATATATTACTATATATATTAATTTAATTTAATAACATATAAGTTCAATATTAATTAAATAAACTTTTCAATTTTTATAACATATACTATTCACGTTATCTTTCAATTTTTTTATATACAGTTATATTACAATTATTTACATTATCTTTTAATATTTTTTCTTTTTTACTCCTATATTTTAAAGAGAGATTCTCTCATATATATTCATCGAATAATATTATATTTATATATTATTATATATATTAATTTAATTTAATAATATATAAATATAATATTTAATTTAATTTAATAACATATAAGTTTTATATTAATTTACATATTATTATATATTTAACGAACAAATAAGTTATTATTAATTTCTCTCCTACGGATGCATAAATAATCCGCAACGTCGGTCGATTGTAAACGTTTCTTTGAAGAAGCTACTTACTTCTTACAGAATCGCCCTGTAAATCGCCAACCGATGCAAAATCAACCACGAGATCAACCACGAGATTAAAAAGAACGAAATTTCACTCACATTTTACGCAGGAATTGAAACGATATCACTTGTATTTCATAATACCATCGACTCGCCCGGTCACACTCCTCTCTTCCCTATCTTCCTCTCTCCTTTCTCCGCGATAAATTTCTAACGATCAATGGATGCACGCATATCTTGCAGCCGCATCTGCAACTTCTATTTATATGATCGACTAGCGGAGGACCGCGGAGTCACTAGAAAAATATCCTGAAATAAACACCCTTCCGATTAATGATTCTCCTCTGACGAGCAGTATTGCGAATCGTATTAAGTACGATCGGTTCAATTTTTGTTCGGAAAACTATCGCCGATAGTGGAACCAAATCACTATGGTTCACAGGCACGTGGATGCGTCTGTAATCTGTACTTGGTGAAGATATTGGAAACATTCTGAGAATTTCACGCTAAACTTGTAGAAAATTCTACGACTTTTAAATATAAATTTAGAAAGGGAATTTAAACTGTTTTAAAAATTATATATAATAATATAATGTAATATAATATTATATAATAATATTAATAATATAATAATATTTTAATAATAATATAATGTAATAAACGACCACGAAATAATTTGTAATTATATTATTATATTATATATTATAATATAATATAATATAATAATATAATTACAAATTATTTTGGTGGTCCTTATATTATATTATATTATATTATATTATAATAATTATTATATTTTATTATAATAATAATATAATATAATAAAGGACCACGAAATAATTTGGCTGAAACATCACCGACAGAAAAATTGAGATAAATTGAATCCTGCCAATTGATTTAATTTCACATAAACAAACGCGACGCAACTAACAAAAATTAACATAATAACCCGACAATATAGTATAAATATAAATTAACCGACGTAATAAAAATAACGAAACTAAAATGTACATTAACTCACTTGGTTTTAGATAAATAAACGCGCCAACATCGGTATAATAATCTGACGATAAAATTGTCAGAACTAAATTGGTAAAAATCGTTTATTGACGTTACGCAAATTTTACTATTCGACCGAGTTAATTAAATGACAAAACAATTGCTCAAAGGGAATGAAAACTTCAATCATCGAGCTCGATTCCATCGAATTCCCAAGTAAACAAATTTTATGAAGCTTCTGCAAGAGTTCTATAGAAATAAAGTTTCGTTTTCTCTCGATGGTTTGGCAATTTTTTTTTTATTATTCCTTCGAAACTATGTATCTTAACGACCGGAATCTACGACGCTCATTTTCTTGCATGCTACATTTCGTTCTCAGTGTATTTACGGTTTTTGCATTTCGTGTAATAACGCATGCATGTCTTGAATACTTGTTCTTTTGTCTCTTTTTTTCTTTTTTTTTTTTTTTTTTTTTTTTTTGCTCCGAGCACACATCACGAACATGCATCTTTTTAAACCAACCTCAAGAGAGATAAAAAATAAATAATCCTTCCTCGCGTCTCGTCTCGTCTCGCTTCCAGCGAAGCTGGAAAATCTGAGAGGATCCTCGCAGCTTCCAAAAAGGAACGATTCAATTTATTGAAATTGACGTGAGTGACGCGAATGAATATGAAACAGAGATCTTCAGTATGCACGTGTTGAGAAGGATAATTACTCGTGCATTAAGAGGACAGTATTTTTAATACCTAAAACGCTCGTTACACGTGCGTCTAACACTTTCAAACTCACTGACTCGTAAACGTTAAATTTTCTTATATGCAACGTAACCAACTGGCTTCGAAATTTAAAGAATCAACAGTGTATCAAGTAGCAATGATTTCTAAATAGCATCTCTTAATGTTGCCTCCTTCTTTCTTTCGTAAAAAGAAAAAGAAATAATTTAAAAAAGACATTCGTGAAGAAAGCGAAATTACACGAGTCTGTATAGTCGGAATTGAAGGATCAATAATGTATCAAATAGCAATCGATTCATCATTGAAAATATCGTTTCTTTCTCTGTTTCTCGCGAAATAACGCGGAACGAGACATTCTCGAAAAACCATTCGTACGAATAATTCCACGTTCTTAAGAACCAGTCTTTCCTTTCTTCCTCTCGTGACAAGACTCACGAGACGTAATTTTTGCCAAAGAACAGTCATTTATATGAAATTTAATCAAACAGTTCCATATTCTTAATAGCGCTTGCTTTTTCTCTTCTTTCTCGAGTATTAATAACGAAAAGCATCCGCGGAAGAGGATATTTTGGTAAAAAGCAGCATAATATTTCATCGAATAATTCCAAATATACAACAACGTTATCAAATCGTAGATATTTGTTCGATCTTCTAACGTCTTCTTCTTTCACCTTGAGAATTAATAAAGATTCATTTTGATAAAAAACAAAAACAGTCATATCGTTTAACGTAAAATTTCATCGACTAATTATGACAAATAAATATCAAAATATACACGCGTATCAAACATCAGTGGTTCAATCTAGAGAACTGTACTTTCTTCTTCCTCGTCGAGACAATTAACAAATAAAATCAAACAAAAATTGTTTGGCGTAAAATCTCATCAAACCGCCAAGCATTCACGCATTAAATAATTAAAGAATTGCACAAACAGAGAGCACAAAGCAATTCGAGACACGTCAAGTTAAATATTGATCTTCTCGAGAGTTTGTTCGAAACTAAATTAACAAAAAAAAAAAAAAAGAAGAAGAAGAAGAAGAAGAAAGAAGACAGAAAGAGAGAAAGAGAGAGAGAAAAGCGTCGACAAGAGGAGACAAAATCTGGTAAAAATCAGTCGCACCACTTACGTGAAACTGAGGTCGGATGCGTTCGGGGGCCAAGAGGACCGGAAACCCCGTGGGTGTTAGGAGGTGCTAAATAAGGGGAGAGATCTCTCCTCGGTACACGGCACCGGCCGTACGTACGACGGTGTCACTTCACTTGCGTCACTCGTTTCCTCGCAAGTTTCCGACACCGGAAAGAGCGCCGGCGGTGTAACTCGCGCGCGCTCTCGAAAAAGGAGTCCTCCACTTTCCTCCCCGGTTGCTGCGTGCCACGGGGAAGCCTCGACGAAAAGCGAAACGGAGAGAGAGAAAGACAGAGAGAGAAAGAGAGAGAGAAAGAGAGAGAGAGAGAGATGGTATTTACAGTACGGCGCGCGTTTCACAGTGGCGCGTTACACATTTCGAGTTCACGTGTCCTGCGGGACAGTGTGCCTGCCAGTGTACGGAGTAGTCGACCGGCCAGGAAACTCCCTCTTTTTCCTACGTCTTGTCCTACTCGTCCCCCCATCCCACCCCCACCCCACGCCGTGCTGCCGCCTTTTCTTCCTTCCGTCGTCGACTCGTCAAGACCACAACGATCGCGGATCCAAGGATCATCCTGCACGAGAGTTTACATATGTACGTATGCATGCAGGTCACACGCAGGTGCGATGAAATTGATAGGACGTGCCGGTGATTATGACAGTGGCCTGGGTCATATATTTTAAAAAAAATGGTTTGAAGCCTGAATGAGTTATAGAGAATATTTTTATACAAAGTACAAAACTGATAGATAATGATTTATTACGACATTGCGTGTGAAATCTTGCGTGTGTCAGCCTTATTAAGGAAATAATAGGATCTTTGAAGCACGAAGTCGTTGGATTGAATTTAAAATAAATTAAAAATAAATGAGTAGAATTTATTTTGTTATATGGGATTGTGTTAATTATCTCGAAAGTAAATGATCTAAATATATATATATATATATATATATATATATATATATATGTATATATGTATATTATTTTTGTAAAATAAAAATAATAAATATATATTTAGAAATTAAATGTTTGTATATGTACGTATGTATGGTCACACGCAGGTGAGATGAAATTGATAGGACGTGCCGGTGATTATGACAGTGGCCTGGGTCATATATTTTAAAAAAAATGGTTTGAAGTCTGAATGAGTTATAGAGAATATTTTTATACAAAGTACAAAACTGATAGATAATGATTTATTACGACATTGTGTGTGAAATCTTGCGTGTGTCAGCCTTATTAAGGAAATAATAGGATCTTTGAAGCACGAAGTCGTTGGATTGAATTTAAAATAAATTAAAAATAAATGAGTAGAATTTATTTTGTTATATGGGATTGTGTTAATTATCTCGAAAGTAAATGATCTAAATATATATATATATATATATATATATATATATATATATGTATATATGTATATTATTTTTGTAAAATAAAAATAATAAATATATATTTAGAAATTAAATGTTTGTATATGTACGTATGTATGGTCACACGCAGGTGAGATGAAATTGATAGGACGTGCCGGTGATTATGACAGTGGCCTGGGTCATATATTTAAAAAAAAATGGTTTGAAGTCTGAATGAGTTAGAGAATATTTTTATACAAAGTACAAAACTGATGGATAATGATTTATTACGACACTGTGAAATCTTGCGTGTGTCAGCTTATTAAGGAAATAATAGGATCTTTGAAGCACGAAGTCGTTGGATTCAATTTAAAATAAATTAAAAATAAATGAGTAGAATTTATTTTGTTATATGGGGTTGTGTTAATTATCTCGAAAGTAAATGATCTAAATATATATATATATATATATATATATATATATATATATGTATATATGTATATTATTTTTGTAAAATAAAAATAATAAATATATATTTAGAAATTAAATGTTTGTATATGTACGTATGTATGGTCACACGCAGGTGAGATGAAATTGATAGGACGTGCCGGTGATTATGACAGTGGCCTAGGTCATATATTTAAAAAAAATGGTTTGAAGTCTGAATGAGTTAAAGAATATTTTATACAAAGTACAAAACTGAGATAATGATTTATTACGACACTGTGACATCTTGCGTGTGTCAGCTTATTAAGGAAATAATAGGATCTTTGAAGCACGAAGTAGTTGGATTCAATTTAAAATCAAATTAAAACAAATTAAAGATAAATTACAGTTGGATTCAATTTAAAAATAAATGAGTAGAATTTATTTTGTATCGGGGTTATACTAATTTATTTTGATAATTTTAATTATCTCGAAAGTAAATGATCTAAATATATATATATGTGTGTGTATATATGTATATTATTTTTGTAAAATAAAAATAATAAATATATGTTTAGAAATTAAATGTTTGTCGTACTGATTAATATCTAGGTTTTTTAAAAATTATATATAAAGTAGTGATCTTTTCTCTTCTAACTGAAAAATTTATGTACACGTTGCCCAGAATTTGAAGAAGCTCCTCCAAAAATACATTTTTGAAAATATTTCAAAGTGAAATATTAAAAGACACAATCTCCCAACAGTAAACTTTCGTCATACGAAAGTTTCTGTAAATTGGAGTCTGAAACATCTGATCTCATAGCATCTGTCACCACTTTATCAAACTTTGGATATATGATATATCTGTATTAAGACACTTAAAAAAATGTATCTCTCGATTTAAACTTTGATTTCTTTTAATGAAAAATGTAATTGTTTAAAAAAGCTCGAGTTTTGCCTAAGTAAGATTAAATAGATATTTAAAATAGAATTATTCCAATGATTCGCTTGTCAATATTCTTCATCTGCAGATTATATGTGAATAGAAGTTATTTGTGGAACCGATCATCTCGCGCGTTCCCAATTTCTATTCGTCTTATATAATATATAGAGATATATGTATGTAGAGAGAACATATCCCCGAGATTCAATTTATTACGTTGAAATTTACGTATTCAATACGCATGTGAAACGAGAGATTAATACTTTAATACCTGTTTTCCTTGTAAATTCACATTTACATTACGTAGATGTCTACTATTTTTTTTCCTCTTTTGTTTACTCTTTCTTTCCATCAAAAATATAATTTAAGTTTAATTATATGAAACTATAAATAGTTTTTAATTAATAAACCATATAATAAATAAACTATAAATAAAACTAAATAATAAATGGTTTTTAATTAATAAACCATGTAATGAATAAACTATAAATAAAACTAAATAATAAATGGTTTTTAATTAATAAACCATGCAATGAATAAACTATAAATAAAACTAAATAATAAATAGTTTTTAATTAATAAACCATGTAATAAATAAACTATAAATAAAACTAAATAATAAATGGTTTTTAATTAATAAACCATGTAATAAATAAACTATAAATAAAACTAAATAATAAATGGTTTTTAATTAATAAACCATGCAATGAATAAACTATAAATAAAACTAAATAATAAATAGTTTTTAATTAATAAACCATGTAATAAATAAACTATAAATAAAACTAAATAATAAATAGTTTTTAATTAATAAACCATGTAATAAATAAACTATAAATAAAACTAAATAATAAATAGTTTTTAATTAATAAACCATGTAATAAATAAACTATAAATAAAACTAAATAATAAATAGTTTTTAATTAATAAGCTATTAATATATTTTAATTAATAAACTGTAAACAATTATATGAAACTCTCTTATTCAACACATTATATGAAATTAATATACATATATTTTAGTTATAAATTCGTATAATCATTATTTCCTTGTTATTCCTTTTTTTTTCATCCGAATGTGTACCCAAGGTTTAATTTAATGTCGTATTTAAAACTCGCACGTAATTGTATTATGTGTGAAATGCAAAAATTAACAATCTAATATACACGCTTCTCTTACAAATTCGTACAATCATTTTTTTTTTTCTTGTTACTTCTCCTTTTTCATCTGAACATATTCCCAAGGTTTAATTTAATGTCGTATCGAAGCTCACGCATAATCCACGTAATTATATCATGCGAGGTGTAAAAATTAATAATCTAACATACACGTGTCTCTTATAAAATTCATACAGCCATATTCCTTTTTTTTTCTTGTTTGTTCCTCATTTTTCATCGTTGTCTCGTCTTCTCTTGAAAATTCCGAATTTAGCGTGTCTTGTTAGCTAATAAGATCCTTAAGGACGCGTGTCGCAACCGTTTGACCGAGTCGTGCGCCCTCGTCGTTATTGGACACGGTTATAATTGTCCAGATATACTTAACGAACGTTCAAGCAAATTACACGGCATCGAAATACACTCTGCATTGCGGCCTAAATTGATATTAAGTCTAATAGGGGAGAGGGTTTGCCGTTTCTGGATGAGCCTCTGCCATGTGAACGCAGAGGGAAACGTGTCTGCTTTCCGCGTGGCGTCTATAATTTACCAGCTCGACTCGAGAAAGTCGATTGAAGAAGAATCAAACTTGTCCACGTTGACAAATCGGCGAAAAATTAAGGTTACGTGTTGTTAAACGAATATTAGAAAATATTGTCTAATTAAAGATCACGTGTAATTTGTTCCCTTTTATTTCGAACCGCGATAATTAAAATTGAGAATTCGCGGTAACCGACGATCATCATAGAAATACGTCGTCCACTCTGACTTCAAAAATTGGAATAAAATATATACAAAATGCACACACTCTCAATCACTCAGTTTGCACGCTTAATCTCGATAAATTACTTATTCAAACTGGCAATTCAAACAATTTATTATCGATCGAACTTTCCGCTCGATTGGTGTTTAATTGCCATTTAATTACTTCTCGTCCCCCATGTGTGTGTATCGAATATTAAATGTTTATAATCGAGTAATCGCATTTCTATTGAATCACTTAATTAGGGAAAATTCCGAAAGCGAAACTCTCGTGTTTCTAGAGTGTAAAACAAAGTTACAGTTCTTTCTAGTTCTATTTGAAGATCACAGGTGAAAAATATGATAAGTAGACTGCGGATTTTTATATATATATATATAAATTTATATTATATATATTTGTTTATATATAATTATATACTTATATTATATTTATTTGTTTATATATAATTATATACTTATATTATATTTATTTGTTTATATATAATTATATACTTATATTTATTTGTTTATATATAGTTATATACTTATATTATATTTATTTGTTTATATATAATTATATACTTATATTTATTCGTTTATATGTAATTATATACTTATTTATTTATATATAATTATATATTTATTTATTATATATAATTATATATTTATTTATATTATATTATATTTATATATAAATTTGAGGGTAATCTACAGAATGCATATAACGTATGCAAAACGTATATAAAAAGATTTACAAAAACATACTATATAAAATACTCGTCATAATTTCCAATAAATAAACTGAATCTCTATTTAATTTCTATTTCTCTGCGCATGAAGAATTCCTCTGTTTCTATTCCCACGATAGAAATTTATACAAAAATCCGCAATCTTGTGGATCACCCAGTGCGAGTCACACTTCTTTTAATGAAACTGCCAGTCTCAATTCTCATTAATACCGCGATATTCTAATATAAATGTTAAATGAAACTGACACGACTGATTTATTCTCGAAATGCGCGTATTTACGATAATGTCTCTCCCTTCAGCCACCTTACGTCGAAATACATTTTTCTTGTTCCGTTTTCCTTTCGTCCACGGGAAAAACAGACACAACAGTCGGCAAAAATGGACTTATCGTATCTCGTTATTCGTGTCATCGTGTTTCATTTCATTTTCACCATTCTTCTCACCGTCCATTCTCGTAACTCGTCAAGTTTCTCATTCCTCACGGCCCGTGTAAAGAAGGGAAAGCGAGCACGTGTACGTAGAATCGCGAACGCCTGGCGACCCTGGGCCCCCAAGCACGTTCTTTATCCTGAATCGCGGAAACAGTGATTTTACACGGTTCAGCGGCAGAGTATCCTATCGTTCTCTCAATGCTTTTCCTTAATCGTGTGCTCTGTTATACATATACGAACCATCAGCTGATTCACATGGCTGGAAACGCGACGAGAGGCACAGGGGATGCAGCAGGTGTTATAACGAGTCCTCCTCCACCTCCTCACACAACGAGAAACACGCTCACGCTAACCAGCTATTTTCCTGTGTGTGAACATACTAACAACCAGCTGGTTGGCGCACACTCGGGATCAATCGCGATGAGAGAAGCGTGCGCGGGCACGAATCTCGTGGATGCGCGCCATCCGTACGGCTCTTCCGGACGCGATCGAACTCTGCCATCCTGTGATCGCCAGTTTTTTCCCAGCCAGAAATTACAGACTGATCTCTATCCGTCACACGTGTGTGTGTTCAACACATATTTTTCTTTGCTTCGATCCCCGTGTAGTTTCTAATACGTCTTTGACACTGAAGGTATTCTTCTTTACGTAATGTTATACATGATTTTAGTATTAATCTTTTTTTTTTAATATATATATATATATATACTTTAGTATTAATTGTATATATACTTTTTTTTTAATATATATATACTTTGGTATTAATTATATATATATACTTTTTTTTTTAAATATATATACTTTAGTATTAATTATATATATATATATACTTTTTTTTAATGTATAAATACTTTAGTATTAATTATATATATACTTTTTTTTAAATATATATATACTTTGGTATTAATTATATATATACTTTTTTTTAATATATAAATACTTTAGTATTAATTATATATATACTTTTTTTTAAATATATATATATACTTTAGTATTAATCTTTTTTATTATTATATATGTATTATATTTATATTATATATATATATTAAAATTTTTTATAATATATATATTATATATTTATTTTAATCTATAATCTTTATTATACGACGAGTAGTCTTTGGTATTGTACGTTTTTCGATACATTATACACAACGGTCTTTTTTTCTATATATATTATAAATGTCTTTTTAACATAATCTTCGGTATACGACGAGTAGTCCTTGGTGTAATTGGCAATTTTTGGTGTACGGTTCGGTCAGAGGTTGACGAAGTGTATTCGCATTTAAACGTCGTGTTTAACGATTAATTAATCCTAGAAGCAAACGAAATTCTAGTTCATTCTACTCCAATTGAAAATCGTTGCGAATCGTTCAATTGGTGTTTTTTAAAATGATGTATTAGATCACGTACGATATGAATGCAACGTAAACGTGTAGCTTTCACGTTACAAGATGTTATGAAGACATGTTGAAACGTGCGGTTATTATCTTTCGGTTGTGGAATTCCTCGAATGTTGCAGCTAGACGATTTTTAACGGGACAGAAATTTTTTGACCTTTTATGATTTTTCTATATATATGCGATTTTCAAATGTTGCAACTTCACGTGTGTATACTGTCGCTCAAAAGTGTTGAGACATTCTTTACGTTTAATATTTTTAATATCTGTTGTAAGTAATCAAATTTTTAACTTGCAATTTGTTGAATTTTACAGATTCTTTCTTGTACATAATTATATGTATATATAAATTATTAATAATATAATAAATAATATAATATATATATATAAATTATTAATAATATATAATAATATAATTATATATATATAAATTATTAATAATTAATATAAATTATATATATGTTAATAGTTAAATATATTAATATTTCTGTACACTGGAATATATGGTATATAACATATCGTATATTAAAAATATTAAATATATTAAAAACTATATATAAATTAAGTAATATTCATTGCGGATACATTCTTAATATTCAAAACCATCAAAATCCATCACTGATCACTTTATTTTGGATTATTGTTCTCATTCATTTTTCTTCCTTTAATATTTCTTTATCTTGTTTACTGGAACTTTTGGAAGCCTAGACATATTTTTCGAAGAAAAAAATACAACGAAAGCTGAAAATGTTAATTTTATTTAATTTTATTTCGTCACGTTGTTCGTTAATCAATCAACCTGATGGATTATGATAACCAGTCACAGTTTCGTGACGTGGATCGTTGACCGAATGTGACAGACGTGAATCATGCTTCTTTATCGAGGTAGAGATTTTAAAATAATTAACTGACGAAAGTAAACATGGCTCCTTCATTTTCTTCTTAGAGAGAAGATAAATATTGAATCTGCAATATTATATGACACGTGGGTTTGAAGTTTCTTTCTCCATAAAACGATATTTAACAGAAACAGTAAGAACAACTTTTAAAGAAACGAATTCTTCGATAGGATATAAAGATCGCTACTTACATCATTCCCAAATCTTGTTTTTATTCTTCAATGCAAGTTCAACCCTAATATACGCAGACGAACAAAGTTATATAAATAACTTCGTTAAAATTTAACTTGCACGTCTGAAAATTTTCTATCGAGAGAGGTCGAAGAAAGTATATCTACACTCACCTCATCCCACCTTCTTTTTGATTATCCTTCGGTAACTAGAATAGCAAAACAGCTAGAAAATTTATCTCTAAAATTTATATTAATTTAATTTAATTTAATTTATATTAATCTCAAACACCAAATCAAACATACGTTCTCTGCTTAAGACATTATTTACGAAAATGAAAATCATTTACACACTCGTGCACAATTTCCAGGACCCAAAATCACACGTCACTTGACTTGGCTTTATCAATACAATATCAAGCTACAATTGTGCTTTGTTGAATTACCAATTTAAAAAAAAAAAAGAAAAATGTACAATTATATAGTCATGAATCTGTTATAAACGTTCGTTCGTCTAGTTCGATTTCGCGTGTCGAGCACCGGTGTCCGTCTTACTGACGATCTATCAGACAAGCTACTGTCTACGTAGAAGGTCACTGTTTCCTGCTATTAGCCGGCAAACTCGATCAGAAAGTCAAGCGACGATGTACGCCGTTCATATAATAAGCCGATACAAAGAACGACTACTAACGAGCCGGTCGCAGACGTAAATCGCAAGGGAGCGGAGCCTGGTTGCCAAGAGAATTACATTTGCATGCTGCGTGTAACGTGGCCCCCGTAGAAAGTCAAATGGTAATCGCCTCTGATTATTCTTAATAGATCGGAGTCGCAAGCGCAAACGCTGACAGATCAAATCGAGACCGTGTCAGTCATTGAAAAGTACATATTCTGCCGCTTGTTAACAATGATAGTCGGAATTGAATTTACGTAATGAATTATTCTGCCCGATATAGTAATAAAGGTTTATCGTTAACGGAGTCGGTAACCGTGGACTTTTGAAACAACGCTGAAGATAAGATAATGTTTAATAGTCGCGATAAAATAGTCGGCTTTATATTTCAAGAAAGAGTAAAGAAGTAATTTTGAAAAATACAAACAAGGGCTGCTTTTATTGCAAGCTCTTCGCTCGTTTCATTCAAACATTGTTCTATTAATGTTGCTTGGGTCTGAGGTTTTATAAATTAGACTTTAAAAGTTCTCTCGACGAATAAATTTTGAGATATCATGTAATTGCGTTGAGGAAATGTTCGACAATTATGATTAAAAGTAAATTGATTTGACGTTTCTTCATGGCTACGAAGAGTTAACATGTGCAGTCACTTACCAAAATTTACCATCATTTAGAACAATTGTTAACCAATTGAAAAGATCTTCCTGTTTTAAATATAACTGAATGACTATAGGGGGAGATCTCCCCGCTTTTTGCGTGCTGCATTGTACTATTAATACACGTGCACAACATTTACACAAAGCTTAAATTTATAATCAAAAGTAACATTTTCGAGTACGAAATTTTATCGTAATTATTCAAAGATTATCTGATTAAATTTGTTACTCTGATAAAATTCTAAATTTACCTATTACAATCACACTGGACACGATTTCATTTGTAGATCATATTATTAATTATATTTATATACTAACGATCTTTAATGAATTCTGATTATTAATAAACTAAGTATTATTCCATTGTAAAAAGAAATGTCTCAATTTACATTCAACTAATCTTCAATTATTTGATTCCTACATGCTCCAATATGGATTAACCTAATAATGCTGTCTTAAAAATTTGGTTACTTCATCTTTTTATCGTGTAATGTTAATTATACAAATCGATTTAAAGATTACGACTGAAAAACGACAACGCTAAATGGAAATTCTTGTACTCACGAATATATACAGGATCTAAAGAATTGTATATTTCATTAAAAAAATCTTGTTTATTTAGAATCGTCTAGGCATAACAGTGAACGTTCGTAGCTAACTGTGTAAACTATCGTTCATAATGTACACATTTGTACAGCTTATTTTAACTGCTAATTTGTACACGATTTAAATACTTAAAATTCCACTTTCTTTTAGTCCTCCTTTCCTTGGCTAGAAACTTGGTCTTTCGATTTCGATGGATATATTACAAACAACGACAATTGTAACACAGACAAGATAAAACCGACGATATTCTGGAACTTTAAAAACATACATAAAAATTAGCGAGCAATATCAATCTATAAATTTTTAAAATTTCTCTTATCTACTTACGATAATGAAAGCGTTGTTAATTGCAAGGCCGTACAATAGCCACAAGAATGAAACAATAGTGCCCATAAATATGAGTGGAAACGGAAGGATATCCGTATTTTTCGTCTTTATAATCTCTCCCTGAAAAAAAAAAGGAAAAGCAATAAATGATATACATACATAGTCACATTGTATTTTGTGAACATGGTTAATTAATATTACATTTAATATTAAGTCATGTATGTTTAGTCTATTATAAATCTATTATAAACAGAAAGTAGATGTGTATTATAAATAACAGTGTTTTAAAGTCACATGGCAATTCAATTCTAATATAATAAGATAAAGAAACCAGAAGTATAGATTATGAAAGTACTCTTCTTTCTTAAGTATAGATTACTAACGTTTTAGCATGAGTCGCAAGCATCACGTTACATTATCGCTAAACATCCAAAAGTTAATAAATTCACCGTTGGAAAAATACGAATAAAATGTCAGACTAGATAGTGCGATGTATAATGTTTGAAATTGAACATCATTGGTAAAACACGGTTACGCTCGATGACGTACAAAGAACATCTCGGTCAACGAGAAATTAAGGTAGCACGTAACAAAGTACTTACGATATAATTAAATACGCTAACATTTCGCTGAGAAAATTTAAAGATGCGCAATCTTAAAATTAATCCTTTAAAATTAAAGAAACTCGAGAAATTTCATTGCCGAAGACAATATCAATTCTCACAACAGTACCTTGAAACTTCCATTCTAGTTGCGCCATTTCTATCTGAATAATTTGCATAATTTGTCACGGTTCGCAGCATTTTAGAACTCGTCTCAACGCGGGATTGTTAACGTAACTACTGAAAAGTTTCTTCGGCGATCATTGTGCAAGAAGAAACTGATCAATTGAACAAAAAAGAAGAAACATACATATGTCCTTTAACATTTAAAATGTAAGATGAGCATGAACACAAAAGAAAATTGTAATATTTATGCTATTCGTTTGAGTGAAGAGAAAAAGAACGTGCAAAGGGTTTGTGGAATTATACTTACAATATGTACGAGAGGAGATGCTATTAGGAGGAGCAATAATACTGTCACAATCAAACCAAATCTAAATTCAATCTTCTCGGGACTTTCCACTTGTGCATACGCAAGGAAGACCGTTACAAAAGCTGTTGCCTTGCCTATTAATGCAAGTGTATCCTTCTAAAAATGTGGAAGACTTGATGTAAAATACTTATTCAGGCGCTGATGCGGTTAGAAATATTTGTCCAAAATTTCTTCGCACAGCAGGAACTTCGCTTCTTCGTTAAGGCATAATTTTGCCGCGACTATCGATATATTTTTATTTTATTACAATTATTCGAAATTCAATGTAAAAAAAAAACGTGTCTCATTGTATATCTATCGGTTGTGCAATAGATTTGCAAACAACAAATTTAGTTGCAAAGTCCATATACAGGCGTATATTGGCATCATTTTGCACCACTGATGGATATACGATTTTGCTAGATGTAGCCACGTGTAGATTACACAAAAACATTAAAAAATATAATAAACAGAAAGTATTAAATTTTTATAAGCGTATGATATACATAATAGAAAAGACTGAAATATGTACAACAATTAAAATTAATTATAATCTCTGACAGTCTTTTAGTCTCTGATTGATAAAATTTGGTATTTTTTTCAAAATTTAAACAAGCAGCTTCATCTATATATATTGTAACAGAATGTTAACTGAAAAATTTAAATATGAAAAATAATTTACAAATTACAGATAAGGAAAGTAATTAAAAGAGTAACATCATGCATTTTAATTTGAAGATATGAACTCGTACCGTATGTGGTGAGTAATAATAATATACAGCCATGTATGCTACATTTGTGAGTAATCCAAAAACATTAACATTAATCATCGCAGGATCCCTCACAATCCATGCATACTGAAGCATTAAAATGCACCTAGAAAAGATTTTTGATTCACTCATACATCTATTCGAACAATCCATATAATTGCCTTTTATATTACAATGTATAATTTCTTACTATAGTTATGAACAGAAATTAATATTTCTATTAGAAACAAAGCTATCAATACTGTGTCTTCTATAATAAGTAATAAAATAGAGCACTCACATTCCTATGCCACCCACAAAAGGCATGGCATCAAATCCTCTGGACGAGCCTTTTCGATAAATATCCTTACATACCAATCTGTAATTAAATGATAATCATATATTATTTTTTTATCATTTAATTCATTTTAAATTAACATATAATACAAAATGTTTGTGTACAAAATTACAAATATAAATTTTGATTTATATATTTACAAAATTTTAAATTACAAAATAAAAAGTTTAATTTTAAATGACTTATAAATCTAGGTGATAAACAGGTATACATCATGTATTATAATTTGTTTACTTAGGTAACCATATTAGATTTCTACTACATTACATACATGAGATAGTATTAGATAACTGCATTAATGTATGAATCATGTTACCTCAGCACTTCACTTTAAAATTATATATATTTGCAAACCATAAGAATGTAATTGTAAAATAAGAACTAATTATCATATATAAACAAGAACTAATTATCATTCATTTTAATTATCAATTTGTATATTATAAAATAAAGAATAAATATCAATTAGGTGTTTTCATTACAAAATAATGATAAATCGAATGTACATTTTTATCATACAACATTCTCATTCTCATTGCTTTAATTTACAAATATGAAAAATAATATAATTACTTGTATGAAAATCTGTACATAAACATATATATAATATTTATTACAATCAATCAATCATTTTAAAAAACACATCCGCATATTTGCGGACAAAATATTTGTTTAAATATTTAAATGTCACAATAGCGAAAGAAATTTAAATTCAAATTAAGATCACACCCAAGAATCTACCAATACGTATATTTATTTAATATTTCTTAAATTGTGACTTAAAACTCGCAGAAGTAGCACAATTCCTCACAATTTCGCGATATGTGAGAAAAATAAGAATATCGATTGTTCGACGTAACACGTGGAAGAAAAGTCAAAAAGCAATGCCAATGTAAATGTCAATGTCAATGTCAATGCTAAGAAACTATTACATGACTATGTAAGTCTATCGAACTTACTTTTGTCTGAAAAACATACAATTTCCTAACAGAAATCAAGCGTAAAGAAAAAAAGAAAAAGATGTATACAAAGTGAAGTTTGAGTTTTCTTAACTCACGTTCCGGCTAACATTTGACCCATTGTGCAAAACGAGGCACACGTTGCCACGAGTTCTTTGTAATCCTCCAAGCCCATTGTACTTAAGCGGTTATCTTCGTCGACGTTCAATAACTACTGCGACTGTGAATCACTTCATCACTACGGAATTCAATGGAATGTCCCCCCAATCCCCAACACGAGCGGCGAGATTAGAAAAAAAAAAGATGATTGGTAATTTTATTTCCATCTGCGGCGCTAGTGTATCGCCTCACTGCGATAATGTTGTACCACAGATAGTGCGCGACAAAGATAGTAATAGTGATCAGCTCCAGTGTTTCACCGCTACGTGACGCTAGCACTTCAGTGTTCATAAATCAATCAAATTTTCTGCAAAAAAAAAAACTGGAAAATTCAAGCTATTGGGAGTTTTATTCATATGTGATATTATATGCGTTTACGTTGAAATTGAGTCTCACAATGACAGAAAATAAAAACGATAAAGCAAAAATTGATTTGGGTTTATTAGAGGAGGATGATGAATTTGAAGAGTTCCCTGCTGAAGGTATGACAATATTTATTATAATTTAATGAAAATGGTTCGTAAAGTTCTCTAACCTCAAATTGATTGAATGACTTGATAGATTGGGCAGCTGCTGACGAAGACAATGAAGATATCAGTGTTTGGGAAGACAATTGGGATGATGACGATGTAGAAGATGACTTTAATCAACAATTAAGGTGACTTTTATTGTAACATTATTTTGGAAGAATTTCAAGTTTGTAGCTGATCAAATAGTCGAAGCATATAATTCTCATCACAATGATATTTATTACAATAGTTTATCACAGTATATTAATCACATGTATATAAAATGTAACAATGTATTTAATTTACACTTGGAAATGGTATGATAAAATTTTTGAAAATAAAATTATTTATTTCAGAGCACAGTTGGAGAAACAAAAAGGCTCAAGCAAAGGGAAGGAATCTTAAATTATAAATTACATGTTATTATGCATAAGAATAAATATGTATTAGATTACTAAGATTTTGTATACATTTAAATTTCATTTGATATATATTGATAGACTTTTATTGTGAAATATAATTTTTCATAAATATTTGTACAAAACTTAAACATTAAATATAAATGTAGAATTTAAATGCATGTAGTACCTAATATGCATGAAGTACACCGTACAACTTATAGAGTCTTGTATTAATGAAAAAGATACTTGGCATCCTTAGTGTAAATGTGTAATCAGGTACGTAGTCCATTTTTGAAAATTTTATATAATTCTACATTATTAAGTCAACAAATTTAGTACATATGGCACATCAATTCCTTCTGACTAAAATACACTTCAATAGCTAGTAACCTTTAGTGGCTCAATAAAATCAAAAAAAAAAAAAAGGAATTGAATCTATCTTTTCTGATGAAACAAGTGAAATCACTGAACAGTTGTAGTATGATTTGACCTACATGAATTTAATAACTGTGATGCTAGAACATCCAGTATTTGTAGGTTTAAATCTATATTAACTTTTTTAATTTCATAAGAATCAAGTAAATATTTTAAAATATTCAATGTACCATCTTCGCCGAATATTAATTTTATATCATTTGGAATTTTAGCTAATAATTCTTGCAACAGTCTTTCTTTTAATAATGCCAATGATTCCTCGGAAAGTTTATTTTGTACGGTATGAAGTGATATATTACCCAATTGATCAAAAATTTGTAAAGTAGCAGTCTGTAAATTGTACAAAATTCATATTTGAATATAGAAATAACAATTCTCGTATTAATAAAAAAAAAGTAAAGGAAATTATTACTTGTAATACAGGTTCAGTAACATTTCCAATAAGTAACTTTGCCCATCTAACAACTGCCTCTTGTTGCAAGGCATTGTTACTTCGAATTCCTGTCAGTAATTCACAAATGAGATCTACAGCAACGCATGTTAATATTAGATGTGAATCCAATTCATCAACATCCTCTGAAAATAAAAATAAACAAAATAAAAACATTTTATAACATATAATTTCTATAACATTAATTTACCTTCGTAAGAACTTTTTACAATTTCCCACCAGTGACTAAATAATGCAGAATCATTAGTACTCTCCATTGAATCAACAGCTTCATAAGCAGAATCCACACAAGAATATTCAGTTCTTTCAGTTATTAATTGTTGAAGTTCAGCTGCCAAACTTTTCTATTGTAATTAATTCATAAATTTAATTCAATATAAAATACAAATTTAACTAAGTCTATATAATGAAAATTCAAATTTAATTACTGATTTTATATCCTCGATAAATCTCCATGGAATATCAGCTAAAGGCATTAATGTAGGTAATGGAACATTCTCTTCCTCTTGTTCAATTTCAAAACCTGGAACAACCGTCTTTAAGGTATTAAAAACACCACTTACTGTTTTGACCAAAAATTTGTCAAATCGTGCTGCAACTACATCTGCCTTTTTATTAGCGTTACTACTTGGCCGTAAAAAATGTCGCAATTGCGGTGGACATTCATTAGCCAAGCGTGTAGTTAAAGTTTTCAAATAATTTTCTAATTCAAGACGACCACCTTCTGGTAATATCAAGTTTGACATAATAGACGTTAATTCTGGGATCTGAAAATTGTACGTTACGTACATAAAATAAAATAAAAAGTATTTCAATAATTAATAAGTATCAAATGTTATATTCACCTCTTGTAGACTAGTATGTAACTGAGCAAAATCACGATATTGTCTTCTAACAGTAGCAGTTGTAGTTTCAAATAGATCGACTCCACGTTGTTCTATATCATCAAATTGAATACAATAAAATAACTGCTGTGATCCATCAAGTGCTGTATGAAATTCTGTCCAAGGAATGGACAAATTTGTAAATTGACTACCTTCATATACTACATAAGATTTTTCTTCCACATGTCTGAAGAATGGAATGCAAATATATATATTTGATTTATTATTAAAATTAAAAAAAAAAATACTAGTACTTACAATGGTGTATTCACAGTTGATTTTTGTTGTAATACAGTTCTAAGTCTAGCAATTGTTGTAGCAAAATCTGTAGGTTCCTCGTATACAGGAGATATTTTATCCTCTTCCATTTCAGAATCTACCTCTGTCATACTTTGACCCCATAGACCTCTATGTTCTGTACCTAAATTATGTAAACGTAAAGTGGGTCTTTTATCATTTATAGACGATGAGGTATTTTCACGATCAATTAAAGCTTCAGTAGATGACTCAGATTTTGGTTTTGGTAGCGGTCGTGGAATCACAGCTGCTGTTGCAGATGTTATACCATCTCCCAGAGCATTGGATATAACTTTCTGAAATAGTTATTTTATTAGTTCATAATAATCAATGATAAATAAGCATGGTAGAATTGTGCACATACTTTGGCTTGTGATACATTATCTTGCTGTTCACTTTGAGTTTTGGAAATGTCCTTTGGTTGCAGTAAATCAGATAAGTTTCGAAATAACCAATTTGGACAACTTACTGTTTCAATGACTATTAATAATCTTTTTGCTAAGATAGATAGTAACAATTTACATGGCAATGAACTTGTTAACTCCCATTGTAAAAATTCTTGTGCTAAAATAGTAACCATTCGATGAAGCCTATGCTCTAAGGCTGGCATATTACGGGAACCGGAATGTAAATACTTAAATGCTTCCTCAATATTTGATGCAGTTCCTTTTTCTACTCGCCGTAATGCTCTATAATACAATTCAATTAATTTATTTTAATTTATGGACTAACTTACTCCATAAACATATATAACATACCTGTGATATTCCTTTAAATGTAATAAGAACACATTAAACAGCTTATGAGTAAGCTTTATTTTGTCTATTAAACTGATTTTATGAAACAATTTGGTCAATAATTTTTTTAGTAACTTTTGTGCTTCATTAGGAAATGATGTATCGTCGCTGATAGATTTATACCAAATATTTATGAATTTTAAATTTATTTCTTTTACTAAATTATGTATTTCTATTGCTCTTTTTCTTTTTGCAGAAATATCTTTCCCACTAGATGTACTTTTTGTTTTATGCTTTTGCTTCTCAGCAGATACTTGTGTCGAATTTGCATCTTTATTTTCTTCTACTGCATTCTCATGTTTATTATTACATTCACTTTCATTTTCAGAATCATGTAATTTTAAATTGTTTAGTATTTTTTTATGTAACCAGTTATTAAGAAATTTTATATTAAGCGGCCTATTAGCTTTCAATGCAAGTTGAAATAAAAAACAACTGAGCCACACTGACAATATTATAATAAAAATAGCCCACAAAATAGAAACATATATTGGTAATGGTGTGAGACCAGCCCATTCTTGTATAACTAAAGATAACAATGCGCATAATATACTTAAAATCAACAATATCTGGTTCAACCAGCTCATTGGTATAACTTTCCCCATTGTAAACATAATATAAGAATACTACCTTCAATATTACATTTTGTGCCAATATAATATAAATCTGTAAAATAAATGTTTTTATTCTTTTACAAGCTTACCATATTGTTCGATGCTATTATATTCTATATCAGAATAACATATTAAAATATTCATAAATAATTTGAAGCAATAATACAAAAACGTTCATTTAATAATATATTTTTCCAGTGAAAGATTGTGTCTCCAAAGAATCAAACACTCTTATAATTTTACAACTATTTTCAAAAACCAGACTTCTATTAAAATCTTTAGTTACTTACAAAACTTACCTTATATTTCTAAAATATTTCTATTCCATATATTGACATATTGATGTTTTATACTGTAACCTCGGCATTTTTGATTCTCGTTCGAGTTGGATCATAAAACTCCTTAACGAACGTGAGCCGTCTCATATATAGATATTGATAATCACAGATTACTAACTTAATCCCTTTGTACTTAAATGCACCTGAATTTTCATGAACATTTTATTTTCTTTTGTGGTCATACGATAAGACATAGATTACATCTTAAAAATAATGGCGATCTTCTTTGCCATCGCTTGATTTATCTATCCTCGTTTTCATAGAATATACGTGACAGTGGCAATCATTGTAAATGTTTCGTATATATGTATATATACAAACAATACTTTATGTTATTTTGTCAAATTACAATTAAATAAGTTTTTTAAATGATA
Organism: Frieseomelitta varia; assembly: GCF_011392965.1. Taxonomy (NCBI): domain Eukaryota; kingdom Metazoa; phylum Arthropoda; class Insecta; order Hymenoptera; family Apidae; genus Frieseomelitta; species Frieseomelitta varia. The sequence continues at coordinate 250,038 of NW_025110315.1, read as the reverse complement.
AAACACACTTGTAATACTGTCTCTCGAATTTAAGGTTATAAATGTAATTGTTTTACACTCTTTGTTAATAAAGAACAGAAATATGTTGTGACACATGCGTACATGCATATGCCTGTGAAAACGTAGAAGATAATCGAAAATTATTGTATAGATACAGGCTGAGTATATTCTTTATTATGAAAAAGCATTTGAATATCTGAACTACTTAACAAGTATAGTATGTTACTTATAGTAAGAACTTTCTACCCAATACGTATTTGATTTAAAGATTACGATCACAAAAAATTCAATATGTTTTATGTTTGTAGACATGCATAAATATTTTTAAAAAATGTATGAAAATACTTTTAAAAATACAAATTTAGAAAATAACATTTAGAAGTTAAAAATGAAGTAATTTAACAATCAATTCATATTATTTTTTGACTGTGATTCGAGTTTTTACATTGTCATTCAATTTAGAATTGAAATAAATTATTTTGTAATTTAAGATATTAATTAAAAAAAAATATATATTTCTAAATTAAATTCTGCTACGTGTACGTAATATTTACCTACGTTTAGATCGAGATAAATTCACTGTGTAATGATCGAGAAACTGATAATTTTCTATCCATTTGGGACGAAAGCAATTTATCTATGAGTCAAACAATTAAATTGTAATCGTCATATCAACATTATCACGCATCTAAAATAAAATAATACAAATCTTATATATCATGCTTGATAACAAATTTTCTTTCAGATAGAAAAGTCAAGTTGAAAACAAGGAATTAACTGTTCGTCTATTTCATTAAAAATATAATAGACCGAGTAATTATATCATACGATCAGTTTTCACTGTTCATTCAAAACAGGTCATACGATACGACGTATAGTAATTAAGTGGCAAAGAACAGCGTTTCGTAATACGTGTGTATACACATACTTGCCGAGTAAGCGAAGCTAGCTATCTGTTTTCTAGCATTAGCATTCTCAGCACGTGTCAGTCTCGTGAAGAGGAAACGAAGTGTAATAAAGTCGTCCTAAACTCGGTGTACCTCTACCCCATGCAGGTGCACGTACGCATGCATACACGTCCCAAAGAGTGCGGGCTCTAATTTTAGTTGGCGAAGCGTCGGAATAAGCGTAAGTCATCCGGGGGCCTTGTAAGGCTAGGAGACGATCCCGGGGACCCCCGGTATGCACTCCCCAACATCCACAGCATCCACGTACCGTACAACTCTATTTTTGTTATTTCTTTATTTGTAGCACAGTTTTATCGCTCGTCTTGGGTTACGGATTTTCCTTCGAAGGGAAATCTATAACGGACCATGTTCAAACTCGGAAGATGCCCGGTGTATCGAGTTTATTAAAATTAGTTTCGTTTATAGAATTACTGAGATATGGAAATAATTATTTCGACGCGGAAAAACGCGAAGTAATAATACTTAGATAATAATATTTAATGAATCGAGTAAGTGGACAAGGGAATAAATGAAACGTTTTGTTGTGCAATGATATTCAACTCCACAAATAGCGAGTAAATCGTACGGAGAAGCGATAAATTTAATTATTTCTATTTCGGAGGATTTTGCCGTGGCCCTTTAATTGGGATAGCGATGTCTCTGTAAAATGTTATGGCTGAACACAGGTGTAGCCTGCAGATCTATTTCTGGATCAAAGTTATCGTCGATCCTCGATATAGAGTACCTTCCGTTTTGCGGATTCAACGCTTACATTATTCTAATTCTTAGTGTCACTTTAATTGCGACAATGAACAGAGAATTATGAAGATTTTCCTTAATTGCCGCGTAAGTCTACAGCCTACTGAAAGAAATAGAAATACAGTCACTTAGAGTTGCACACAGATTGGCTAGCTGCCAGAGTACACTGTTATCCGCAGTTAAATGTCATGAGAATCGAAAACACAATAATTCTCTTGAACTTTATCTATAAAATTTGTAATTTGTTTCCATCCATTATATCATCATTTTGAGCGTTCGCCAGAAATACCGCGTGCGATAAGGTTCACATAATCCGACATTGAATTATTATATAATACAGTTTTATTATCATTAGTTATGTGATATAATAAGAACAATACGCCAGGCAGCAATATGAGCCGACGTCGATGCGCCTGGTTATGGTTTTCCATATCATTATACTTCACTCTCGTCGATTACCACCCCGTGCGTATCGCAAATGCCAAATTACGTGCGCTTACGATTTCAAAGAAGCCTTTGTATCTGTGTATGTATGCATGTGTATGTGTGCATGTCTCTGTACGATACATGTAAGTCAGCGTATACATGTTCACAAGACCGAGACGGGCTTGTTGCAATTGCCGAGGAGATTATTGTCAATAAATTAATTAACGTTAATAACAAACAGTCGTGTTGTACAAACTAAAAAGTAAAGTACAGTCTGATAAATGTGTAGAATAAAGGCACTTTAGTAATTTTCCTTTCCCAAATCTCGTGTCCCCCCCCCCCTCCTCCTCCAACGTTCTACCTTCTTCTCTCTTTCTTTCCCCTGGCGTCGGTGCTTCCCATATCTGAAGGGGTCGGGGCTCGAGATACACGAGCACGAATAGAAAAAGAAAAAGAAAAGAAAGCAGGCGAAAATCATGAATCCCTGTATCAGATGCAACATCTTAGAAGCACTTGCGATGAACGATGCCTGGTCCGGACTCGTCGTACTCCTGCTTGGAGATCCACATCTGCTGGAAGGTGGACAGCGAAGCCAAGATAGATCCACCGATCCATACGGAGTATTTCCTCTCGGGAGGAGCGATGATCTTGATCTTGATGGTCGACGGGGCCAGGGCAGTGATTTCCTTCTGCATACGATCGGCAATACCGGGGTACATGGTGGTGCCACCAGAGAGTACGGTGTTGGCGTACAGATCCTTGCGGATGTCGACGTCGCACTTCATGATGGAGTTGTACACGGTCTCGTGGATGCCGCAGGATTCCATACCCAGGAAGGATGGTTGGAACAGGGCTTCCGGGCAACGGAACCTCTCGTTACCGATGGTGATGACCTGTCCGTCGGGCAACTCGTAGCTCTTCTCGAGGGAGGTGCTGGCAGCCGCGGTGGCCATTTCCTGTTCAAAGTCCAGGGCAACGTAGCAAAGTTTCTCCTTGATGTCACGGACGATTTCTCGCTCAGCCGTGGTCGTGAAGCTGTAGCCTCTCTCGGTAAGGATCTTCATGAGGTAGTCGGTCAAGTCGCGACCGGCCAAGTCCAGACGGAGGATGGCATGAGGAAGGGCGTAACCTTCGTAGATGGGTACGGTGTGAGAAACACCGTCTCCAGAGTCCAAGACGATACCGGTGGTACGACCGGAGGCGTACAGGGACAATACGGCCTGGATGGC